>NC_089589.1:43708264-44008264 GCF_019320115.1 Miscanthus floridulus
TTGAGGCCTCGGCTCTGGCTCGCCGTACGGAGCAATCCACTCTGGCCTAGTGGGGTCTGTCATCGGGCGAAGGAGACTACCGTCGACAAGCGACTAGAGCATCTCCTCGGTGATGTCCGACGGATCCCAGGGGTCCGCCTCAACAACGACGATGTCGCCGGCCATGGGTGCGATGGAGGAATCAGGTGCAGCGGTGAGTTTCTTCTCTCCCTCCCATGCTCTCGCTTTTTTCTCGCTTTCTCCCTAGGCTCGCTCTTCTCTCCTCTTCTTCTCGGCACCCGCTGCTCTAGCGACGGCTCGACGAAGGCGGCGCTAATGCAGGCAAGGTAAGACAAGGAGGGGCAAGACTCCTCGGGTATTTATGTAGGAAGGAGGTGAAACGAAAGGGTGATGAAATCAGGGAAGTTTTCCCCCCGTCTGGCATAGTTAACCACGAGCCAATTTCATTGGCCCACGCGCCCACATCTCCCGCATTAAATGCGAGGACAGTTATGTCCCATCCACCACGTCATGCTTGGCCACTACGGCAGCAGGCGTCATTTCGCCTCCCCATGAAACCGCCTCAAAAGGTGCACCACCCGCTGTCGAGCCAATAGGGAAGATATTCCCCGCGGCCTATTCCTTTCGTATGAAGGAACCGGGCTCTGAACCTATTATGATCTAGGGGTTCGAAGGCTGGGCCCCAAAGGGTTTCGACAGCCGCCCTAGGGTAACAGAGTCAGGGACGACCGTGGGCGAGCCCATACGGGGCCAAGGCCCAAGCAAGCGAAACGCTTGGGATGCCCAAAGTTGTGTCCGAGACCGGAGGAAAGTCTCCGAATGGGATCCCACCGTAGGGAGGCACCGAGCCACCGAGGCCTAGCGAACGGCCTTGGCACCCACTAGAGACATCCTCTAGTACTCTTGGAGTGTGTCTCTGCACCACTAGACGTCCCCTAGCGAACGAGGTACGGGCCTCCACTCGGACTACCCGATAATAGCTCACCGGAAGTGCCACCGCTTGTGCCCATCGAGGGTAGCGAGACACATTCCACCCCTCCTTTCAAGCGAAAAGGAAGCGCGAGGGTCGCACAAAAAGTCAGGGGAACCCCCGACGGCCTTCTCGTTTTATGCAGAGGCTAGGGGGCTCTTCCTGCAACCTTGCCGAGACCCAGCGACCCCAGCTCGCACTCAAAGGGGCTCGGCAAAACAAGCCCTCCTTCCGAGCGAAAAGGAAGCGTGAGGGTCATACAAAAAGACAGGGGAGTTCCTGACGGCCCTCTCACCCTGTGCAGAGGCTACGGGGCTCTTCCTACAAATACGCCAAGACCCCACAACTCGGGCCCGCGCCCAAAAGGGGCCTCGGCAAACAAACCCTCACGCGCGAGGGGCATATAAAAAGTCAGGGGAACTCCCGACGGCCCTCTAGCTCTGCGCGGAGGCTAGGGGCTCTTCCTACAACCTTGCCGAGACCAGAATGGGCTCGGCAAACAAACCCTTCGTCCGAACGAAAAGGATATGTGAGGGGTAGATGAAAAAGTCAGGGGACCCCCGACCGCCCTCTTGCTCCAGGCGGAGGCTCGGGGGCTCCTCTTGCACCCAAAGACCAAGACAAACGGTTCAAGGCCATGCTAGAGGTTTCATTACAAAACACGATAAAGGGCACCGAGCC
This sequence comes from Miscanthus floridulus, assembly GCF_019320115.1. Lineage (NCBI taxonomy): Eukaryota > Viridiplantae > Streptophyta > Magnoliopsida > Poales > Poaceae > Miscanthus > Miscanthus floridulus. The sequence goes on from NC_089589.1 coordinate 43,709,916, forward strand.
CGTTACGGTCCAGGGGTTCGAAGGCTGGGCCTCCAAGAGGTTTTCGACAGCCGCCCCCAGGGCAACAGAGTCAGGGACGACTTCGGGGCGAGCCTACGAATGGCCTAGGCCCGAGCGAACAGTCGCTCGGGGCGTCCTAAGTCGTGTCCGAGACCGGCAGGGAAGTATCCGAATGGGATCCCACCGTAGGGAGGCATCGAGCCACCGAGGCCCAGCGAACGGCCTCAGCACCCACTAGAGAAACCCTCTGGTACTATTGGAGTGCGTCTCTGGACCGCTAGCCATCCCCTAGCGAACGGGGCTTGGGCCTCCACTCGGACTACCCGATAATAGCTCACCGGAAGTGTCCACGCTCGCGCCCATCGAGGGTAGCCTGGCACATTCCACCCCTCCTTCCGAGCAAAAGGAAGCGTGAGGGTCATACCCAAAGTCAGGGGGCCCCTGGCGAACCTCTCGCTCCGTGCGGAGGCTAGAGGGCTTTTTCCTGCAACCTCGCCGAGACCCCTGCAACCCGAACTTGCGCTTATGGGCTCGGCAAATGCAATAAGAACTAATCACTCAAACGTGAAAATGGAGAAAGCCCCTGGAAGAGTAACTTCACTCCTCTAGGGGCTCGGGGGCTACACCCGGCGGGTGCGCTCGCGCGCACCCACCGGAACCTCAAAAAACAAACCCCAACTCCTACGGAGCAGGTATAAACCCAGCCGCGGCAAACCCTCAGGGAGAGTGCACGCACTCCCCCCGAGGCTCGGGGGCTACTGTCGAGTACCTTAGAACGGGGTACCCCAAGCAAACATCAAATGGGTCGCTAAAGTCCCATCTAAAAAATAAAGCTAGAAGGTAAGCCATGGGCCCCTCACCTGCCATGATCGGGCCCACTGGGTCCTCCTCCTCCTCGCCTCGAGCCTCGAGCAGGAGGTCTCGGCATCCTGACACAAACTCCGCCTCGCGCGAGGCTCCCCAGGGAAGGCCTCGGCAGGGAGCGCCGTCTCCGCCTCGCCCGAGGCTCTCCACGGAAGGCCTCGGCAGGGGGTGCATTCTCCGTATCGCGGGAGGCCTCGGCAAGGAGCCCGATCTCCGTCTCGCGCGAGGCCTCATTCTCCGTCTCGCGCGAGACCTCATTCTCCGTGTCGCCCGAGGCCGGGTCGTCCGCAGCCCGTCACCCCCCGCCTCGACCGACCCTCCAGACAACACGTCATGTCTCATTAATGCTTAACAACTCCCGCAATCTCAGCCGGACGACGGCTCAACGCCACAGAATGGCCGACGCGACCCGAGGTCGCATCAGCGCCATACCGGCCAGGACAGGGCACAGCGGGGATTACCGGCCACTGTGTCCTAACACTGTGGCCACGATCAGCGCCATACCGGCTGGGACAGGGTACGGCGGGGATTACCGGCCACTGTGTCCTAACGCTGTGCCCACGATCAGCCGCCCGCTCGAGGCCTCGGCACTGTACACCAAGGTCTCGGCGATCTTGGGGTTCGCGCCTGCCGAGACCTCTCCACCGCGGTGCAGCCTCGGCACCGACCAAGTCTTGGCTCGCGCACAGTCCGTCCACAGTGGCTTGCACATTCACCACCACACCCACTCCGAGGCAGTCCCGGGGTTCCCACGACGCACAGAATCTGATGGGACGACCACGCCGCTCCAGTGCTCCAAGGACGGACCACTCCGACGACCACGCCGCCACAGGAACAGACTACAGGGCCCGGACACGCTGCCTCTGTTCACACGACACCGTATAAGTTAGCTCATGTACCATCCTTGTCCTCCCTTCAGGCTATAAAAGGAGAGGACTTCGGCCGTTTTGAGGGACGGAAGGAGAACACCTTGTAACACACACACACGCGCACATCCCTGCCGCCTGAGAGCAACGCCTCAAGCGGCCCGCACGACACCCTGCCGAGACCTGGGACCAGCTCCCTCTCTCCCTTAGCTTGTAACCCCCCTACTACGAGCACTTCGGTGCAAGGAATACAAGATCGACCTCTCAGACTAGACGTAGGGCCTCGATTGCCTGAACCAGTATAAACCTTGTGTCTCTTTGCATCACCATCCGGAATCGGGAGTACGCAGAACAAATTCACTGGTTGGTTGAGGACCCCCCGGTCCGAAACACCGACACCATGGCATCAATTTCTTCTTCTGGCATTTTTAAAAGAACATGATAAAGATATAGCAGCTCTCCACAGCATATGCATTCTCCGAAGCCACGCCACAAATTTATTTTACAGACTTTGCATCAAAAGTCTAGTGAGCAGTGTTATACTCTACCTTCCAACAATGGCTTTGATCTGAGGGTCAAGCTCAATTCTGTACTTGTTCAGATAAGCATTCAGTCCATCTGTTCCAAGTACCTGACAATAAAAGGATGTAACAATAATTAGCACTGGGGCTTCAAACAGTTGTGCAGCCAAACTGTTGGTTTCTAACTGCAAAGGGAGCAAACTGCAGTAATCTAATGCTTGTATCCAGAAAACAGAACAGTTAGGCAATCATAGACAAATTCACTATAGATTTAGAGTAGGGATAAACATTCTCCTATGAGAAAATATTGTACACAAGGAGCAATCAAACATAGCAATATTCTATTCAATAGCCTATGTATACATGCATTCAGTTAAGAACTGCAAGTAACACGAGCTCCAGCCTTGTGTTTATTTTGAACTTCCTAAATAAATGTCAGAAACATTCCTAAATAAAAGGGTTAGCCTTGTGTCTTGAATCAAGGACTAACAGACCTATGCCCAGAATACAGGCATTTCTGAACAAAAAGTGTTTGTCTGATGCCGCTACTTGCTACACTACCTGTACATGCATAGGTGGAGACAATATCTGATTGACTAAAAGGAAGAATGGGTCAAAACAGTGGCAGGAAATTGGCAACCTATAAACATTACTAGACATTCTATCTATGTGCAGGTCCTTTCCATCCACCAAATTATATATTGCGGACATGTCAGTGACATTCATAAATGTAAGAATCAGAAGTAATTGTCAGGAACTGGCTGAGAATGTCTCACCAAATGCAGCCTGTGCAAAAGCTACACATATCTGTTGTATCTCCTGCCTGGCATAGCCTCATGAAGTTTCACTAGGATCCAATTCCAGAGTAATGAACATGTGTACAATTTTCAGAAATAAGCTATAGTCGATGATATTATCCCCTAGCGTCTGTCCCAACAGTCATGAACAATGATATGTCAGAAATGGTTCTAAACTTCAAGTGTAATTTAGGAATATTGAGGAAGATTGAAACCCCTCCAACCGGACGCCATAACTAGTGGTGAAAAATTGAGAACAATATTTTTTTTCCTTTTTCAGTTGAGAACATTGAGGAAGATACATTTTGATCTAATAATGAACTATATCAATATTTATCACAGTAAGAAAGAAAAAACAAATGGAACATAACCATCAATTTACTCAATATTAATTCAGCCTCGGTATTGTTAGCACTGGAACAAAACCAGAAGATAACCAGAAGCACTAAATATACAAATCCAGAATAAATATCTAAAACCAGAAGCACGATTTGACCTGTACAAAATAATAATTGCAATATACAATTCCATGGTGATGGGCGCATACTCCTTATCCTAACCACTGGAGATATTGGAGATGATCTAGAGTGACACTTTCTATAAGCATTTTCACAAACAGGTGGTGAGCATGAGACATTGGCATTCATAGATTCAACAAAGTGAACCAGATTAAGTGCAGACCGGAACTGGATGTAGGTTGCTGACCTGCGCATGAGCCGGGGCAGGAGGAGCCAGAGCGAGATGGGGAAGCAGAGCTGGAGTCGGAGTTAAGGAGGGCGCGGGCAGTTTGGCCTCCACAGGCTGCTGGCGCCGCGGCGGGGCGGCGGATGGAGGCGAGCCGCGAGAGCGACGCGGCTGGGTGGCGGTGTGAACGTGTGCTCACCGCTCCACGAGTACCAACACCTGGCGGTGTGAGCGCGACGCGGCTGGGTGACGCTAGACAATTTTTTTATCCGGTTTAACTTTTTTTTTATTACAGGCTCACGACACCGATGGTTAGAATTTGGTGGTCCTAACGATTGATATCGTGAGCCCATAGTTAAAAAAAAGTTAAACCCCATAAAAAATCTCGAGCGTCACATATGGCGGATGTATCTCGATGTGTGACTAAGAGTGAGATGGTTAAGGTTTAGTCCCACATCGTGTAGCGATATTGGAGGAGCACAACATATAAGGCCAGAGAACCCCCACCTATCAGGCTAGTATTTTGGGTTGAGTAAGGCCCATGACTTTATATGTTGTCAGCTCCGGTGGACCTGGAACCTATGTGAGTGCAGGCTCGTAACAAGCCGGGCCGACTGCAAGCCAGCTTCAAGAGCGAGAACTCAGTGGTCACCACCGGTTCCAACACTGAGCGTCACCCCGATATGTGACTATGAGAGAGATTATTGGGGTTTAGTCCCACATCGAATATCGATGGTGGGGGAGAACAACATGTAAGGTGGGTTACAGTTTAACCTATTAAGCTAGTCTTTTAGGTTGAGTAAGGCACAAAGACCTTATATGTTGTTAGCTTCGATGGAACTGGGACCTGTGGGAGTGCGGGCTCGTAACGAGCCGGACTGGCTGCAAGCCAGCACCAAGACCAAGAACTCGATGGTCACCACTGGTTTCAACAGTGACTAGGTGTTGGCCTTGGCCATAGGCGGAGGCTCGTGCTCGATGGCGGCATCGGAGCCACGCAGGCTCGAGCGGTCTCATGTGTGCATGACGGTGGAGCGCGGAGATGGTGAGGCGGCGGCCAGGAGCTCTGAACGGCGAGGCTGTGCCAAGACTGGGGTTTTTGGGTCAGTGCATGTGCGGTTGCTACCATAATGGCATGCAACGGTCCCATGGTCATTTGCCATGGTCGTGGTTGGCCACAGGCGAGGAAAGATGGGGCCTAAGCCGGTTAAGGTGTTGGATTTAGTCCCACATCGTGTAGCAATGATGCGGGAGCACAATGTATAAGGTGGAAGAACCTCTACCTATCAGGCTAGTCTTTTTTATTGAGTAAGACCCAAAGGCCTTATATGTTATCAGCTCCGGTGGGCCTAGGACCTGTGCAAGCTAGCTCCAAGATCGAGAACTCGTTGGCCACCACCGGTTCCAATAGTCATGCGTCGGGCGAGACCAGGGCCAAGGTGAACGTGAGCGATGAGGCGACTAAGCCATTCCTGTGCAGGTGTCCGAGGTTGCATCGGCACGTGTGCGTGTCGATGCTGGTGCCGGACGCCGTGCGATGGCTCATGCAGTGTTCGTGGCTGAGTAGCACGGGGCCATGGTTACGGGCGAGCGCAAGGCATGTACACAAGAACGATGGTGGCGTCCCTCGCAGGTGCTTGGTGAAAGGCCCAAGGGCTCGGTGTGTGTTCTCGTGGAGCCGCCATGCTCGTGCTTGAGCGTGCCAGCATGCTAGTGAGTTGCCACAATGGCGGCAGCCATGAAAGGTACCGCCTTGGTTTTCTTGGGACCGGTGTGTGTGCGCTACTCGTGTGCGTGACGACGTTCGGTCATGCAGCGACCATGGGTGGCCATCGGCGTGGCACCGCGCTCCTGCAGGGAACATGCTGACTCAAAGGTAGGGACATGCATGGGAGGACGAGTTCGGCGAAAAAAGGAAGGGCCGGGGTACTTGCCGAATGCGAACGCGAACGCGATTGACCTCGCCGAGAAGGCTTTTCTACAAGTGAATCGAGAACACAAGCAAGAACGGGATGAACGCAATCTGAAATTAAAAATAAATGAGGTTTATGACAACGAGAAGGAGTTCAAGTCTTTATTCGAAAGGACTAATTGTCAAAGGCGAACAAGATCAAGAACATGGGCTCTGGTTCACAGCAAGCGGCCTTGGTGGCATAGTTACAGCAAAACGACGTCTGTTGTTTCACAAGGAAATCAAGAACTAAACAAAACCCAAATCCTAATGAGAGTGACAGCAGTATAATATAGAGTCTAGGGCGTCACCCCCTAGACGTGCCCCTAATGGACCCAAACACGATACACGGTCCAACAGACCAAAAGACGGTGTCGCAGCACCCTAGCAGATTCTGGATGCTGATTGTTTCAACGATTCTCATTGATTCCAAAAGGCTTTTGACGTGAGACCACTTGCATTGGCTTCCTTATCTAATTAGATTTCCATCCATATGTGGATCGTCGAAAATGAAGCCTAGACGTGTCTGTGTGACCAGTTTATGATAGGCTGGTCATGGAACCCGAGATGGGCTCCAACTTCAGTTGGACTGGGCCTCCACCATGAGAAAGATGAATTGGGCTAATTGTAAATTTTCTTGCAATAATCAAATCCTACGGATAGCCCAAATAACCCCTTGTGCCTAGAAAAGTGTTTATATCAAACTAATGCACAACAACCTCGCAACCTATGTTCCAAACTTACTCTAGCAAGCAATTCTATGGATGTAAAATAAGTATTGAATTGCTCAAAGTAAATACTCAAAGTAAGTGCTCAAAGTAAATAGAGAGAGAAAGGAACGCGGCGATGTTTTGCTGAGGTATCGGAGAGTCGCCACTCCCCACTAGTCCTCGTTGGAGCACCCGCGCAAGGGTGTAGCTCCCCCTTGATCCGCGCAAGGATCAAGTGCTCTCTACTGGTTGATTCTTCGACACTCCGTCACAGCGAATCACCCAAAGCCGCTCACAACTTGAGTTGGGTCACCCACAAGCTCCGCCGGGTGATCACCAAGCTCCCAATCACCACCAAGCCGTCTAGGTGATGGCGATCACCAAGAGTAACAAGCACGAACTCTCACTTGACCACGCGAAGCCTAATGAGAAGATGGATGCACACTTGTCTACTCTTGATTCACTAATGAGGTTTCACTCTTGGATTCTCAAATCACAAACACCTCACTAGGACCTTGCTCTTCTTGGCACTCACAAACATGTTTCTCAGCTGTTGGAATGAGCAAAAGTGACTTCACTCACGAGTGGAGCTTCTATTTATAAGGCAGCCTGAAAAACGAACCGTTATGAGCTTCTGCGGGGTGACTGGACGCTCCGATCGTTTTGACCGGACGCTCCGGTCAGTTCAACCCGCGCAACAGTTTTCACGTGATGATCGGACGCTGTCAGGGTTTGGTCAGCACTGACCGGACGCGTCCGGTCGCTCTTGGACGCTTACTGTAAACGACCGGACGCTGGATACTCAGGGTCCGGTCACCACTGACCGGACGCGTCCGGTCGCACTTTCTCAAGTCTGGACCCTTACTGGAGTCGACCGGATGCTGGCCCTCAGTGTCCGGTCACACGACCTTCCAGCGTCCGGTCACACCAGACTTGTTCTTCACGGTCAAATGAACTGACCGGACCCTGCGGCCAGCGTCCGGTCGCACCGGAGCCAGCGTCCGGTCAGTATTTGACCCTCCATTCGCTTCCAACTCTCGATCATATGTGAATGAAGTTTGCTCCAAAGGATCTTAGGCATTCATAGGAGCTACCTAGAGCTAGTTTTAACAAGTGTGCACCACACCTAACTCACTAGACTCAACTAGGTCAAGCTACCCATTCATACCCCCCTTCATAGTATGGCCAAAGGAAAAAACAAAGTCCTAAACTACTCTAAGTGTCTCTCCAACTTCAATTGACACTTAGAACTAGTTATCCTTAACCTTGTCGTCCATCCTTTGAAAACCGAAATGATTTCCATCATAGGGGCATGACAACCTCAATTGCCCAATCGATCTCCATTACCATGACCTAGCTTAATTGCCTCTGCAAAACACACGTTAGTCATAGTAATCTTGTATTGACATTAATCATCGAAATCCACTTAGGGGCCTAGATGCTTTCAATCTCCCCCTTTTTGGTGATTGATGACAATACCACCTTGAGTATGTTATGGAGTGAGGTTTTTGACGGGCTTGGTTCATATAAGCTTTTGTTGATAAGAACAAAAGAGTTAGTTAAGCTTATATGACCCAAGCCAACACAATGTACTCAAGGGATATGAAATAAGCATGAGTACAAGTAACAAAGCTCATTTGCTTTGAAGGATAAACGCGGAAGCAAAAGCAAATGAGCATCACAAGTGATATGACATATAGATAATGCAAAGTAGAAATCACACATGTCAAATATCACAATCACGTAGATAGCACTATCACATATATATAATAGTATGCATGAAAGTAAACACACGAATGCATAAGTAATAGTGTATCACACAAATTAAACTCCAAATGTATATAATAAGCTAATACTATATAACTAGCTCCCCTTAAATGTAGCTCCCCCTGAGACTACATACTCGAACACCCTCTCCCCCTTTGGCATCAAACACCAAAACCTAGGGCGAGGCTGCAGTGGATGAGCCGGGCATTGAAGAACGTGGGGCAAGCTAGAACTAGGCACCATCATCATCTAACCCTAAGCTTTGAACTAACTAACCCTCTGTGGCAGGAAGTATTGCTGAAGCGGTCTGGGTCTGAGCCGGGGCTGGTGCTGCCTATGAAGCTGCTAGTATGTCTGTCGTAGGATCTGACGAGGTGATAGACGAGGGGAGCCTCTGAGTAGTCACTGTGGCTGGAGCTACTATAGATGGACCGACGGTGTGCATATGAGGTGGAGTAGGCATGCCGGTCAACTCGCTGAAGGATGCTCCAAGACTCCTGGAGACTAACGTCTCAGGCACAAATAGCGAGGAAGACTGCTCTGGTGTGAAGCCCGTCTGAAGTGGAGTGAACTGCGGGGCTACCACGGGTGAGGCTAACCACTGGGACACCTGTATAGGCGGTGAAGCAAACTGAGCTGGAGGCTATCCCTAATTCTGGATCCCACTGAGCTGTACTGCTAGAGTCATCGAAGTGGTAGGAGGCTGTGCAAGCTGGGGCGAAGGCTGTGGCAGTGGGACCCCAATGGCTGTCACTACATGCTACATGAATCCATTGAGCTGCTGCTGCATAAGTAACTACTGGTGCTGAAGGAGCTGCTGCTGTCGCTGAAACTCGTCCTGACGAGCCTGAAACTGTGCGAAGTTGGTAGCTGTCTCCTGTGCCTGTCGTGTCTGATCCTGCTGCATCCGCTCAAGAATAGCAATGAGAGCAGGGTCTATCTGCGGAGCAGGTGGAGCAGAACTAGAGCTACCAGCCTCTGCATCGTGTCTGCATGGAGGCATCTGAGGTATAGGCTGGTAGTCATCGTCAGAGCTGTCACTGTACTCGCTCACCTCCTACTGTGCCTCTAGCTCCTCCTCCTCAGTGGCTGCAATCCCTTTGATGATCTCATCCTGCTGAGCTGCGGACTTTGGCACGTCGGGACAACGGCTAGGCTGTCTGGGTGCCTGAGGAGTGGTGTGTCTGATCCTCTGTGATAGGTTGTAATCTAGGAACTCCATGGTGGCACCTGTATACTCATCCATCATGCTAGGGGGCTTATCAAGCACTACTCTACGGATGAGGAACGTGATCCAGTGAGCATAGGGAAGCTGCCTACGACCCTTGAATCCCTCAGCTATTGTGTCCTCCATCTCTGAAAGCAGGAGATCCCAGATATCAAATAATGTCTGCTGCATGATGGCATTGAGAAGCCAGAGCTGTAAGTGAGTCAGGCCCTCTCTGTATCCCAACCTAGGAAGCAGTGTCCTCCTGATGATGGCCTCTAGTACCCTCGCTATAGGAGTCAAGTCACTGGGGTTCCTGCTCGATCCCTCTCCAAACGGCTCCTTGAAGCAATGTCGCACTAAATCTGTAGGGGGCACCAACCCTCCATGAGGATGCCTGGGAGGCTCCTGCTGTCCATAACAGACCTCATGCATCTTGACAGGCTACTCCTGTAGCCTCAGTATCTCTCTGGCTCTGCCACTCGTCACTCTGTAGTCTTTGCCTTTGAAGGCAAAGTGAATGAATCTGTGATGTGGATCGATGAAGAGTGAAGCATAAAACTGACGAACCCAAGATGGTACATATATCCCCGTCTGTCCAATCAAATCTGCCAGTCCTGGCAAATACAACAAGTATGGCCAAATGCTCTCTCTGGCTGCTGCCACAATAGACTCTATCTGACAGACTCTCTGAGATCTGAACACTGCCCCACTGTTGAGATAAGCATTATAGAAATCCTCCTGCAGTGGCATGTAGAACCCCTCAGCTGCTCTCTCATCCCTCCTCGGAGGAAACCAAACCTCAAACTCAACAAATCGCAGCTACTGAACCTATCTGGCGATGGCGGCCCTCAAGTCGAGGTGAACCACTAGAGGCGAACCCTGAGGTCTGGGCGGAGGACGTGAACCTCTGCGCTATGTAACTAGCCTCGATGGAACTATAGCACTGGTACGACTCGAGCGGCATAGCTGAGGTGCTAGCTCGGTCTTCGGACCCTCTTGAGTCTCCTGGGCTGGCTGAGGCTCTGCTGGTGGGGGTTGCTGCTGTGCTGACGGACCCTCCTCAATGGCAACCCGTCGTCCTGCAAACGTGGTAGTCCCAGCTGGACTACCATGACGATGCTCAACCTCCTCAATCGCAGCTCTGACTGCTGGTGAAACTGGCTGATCTACAATGACAACTCCGCTGCGGGCACCACCTCTCTCGGCACGCTCTGTGGCCTCTACAACAGCTGCTGCTCTCGCTGTCTCTGCGTCGGGGTACTTCCGCTTCTTGGATGTCACCTGCTTGGTTGACTTGCCCTTAGATCCGGCTGGCTGGCAAGGTGGGGGCCTCCGATCATCATCACTTGGGCCACCACCAACGTTTTTGGTGCGAGCCATCTGAACAGACAAGATGGTGAACTGCCGCTGATCCTTACTCGCGAGCTTGGCTTCGAGTTGACTGCCAACTGCCACAAGAACCACAACGGAACCAACTCGCTGCACGATAGAATAGATGGATATACAAATAAATATCATATTGCTAATAGATGCGAAACCCTAACAGAGAAAGCAATGTAGATGCAAATTTGAATCGAATGGCTTTCAACCTGACGATCAGTGATCCGAGAAAAGATAAGATGTCACGTGGGGATCCTCGGAAATGAGCTAGGGTTAGGTCAAAAGTCCTGAATGTAATGGGGAATCAGTGTATTGGATTACAAATTGATCTACGCAATTTGAAATTGAAACAAGGGGCTAACCTTACCGAGAGGAGATGGTAGGGCTAGGGCACATGGCGTGAGATGATCAGCAGGCTCGACAATGGCGCCAAAGATCTCAGCGGGCTCAGCTTGGGTGGCTTGGTGTCGAGGTGGCGCGCTGGAAGGCTCGGGCAGAGCTTAGCTGGATGGTGGCGCGGCGAGCTTGGGCGCGAGGTGGCTGGTGCGGTGTTGCAGTGGCGCGGCGAGGCAGTAGCACGACGGCGCGGGCGCAAGGTGGCCAGCACAGGGTCACGGTGGCACGGCGAGGTAGGGGCACGGCGACGCGCGGCTTGCGAGCGGTGTAGGCGGCGGCTCGGGCTAGGTCACGGGGATTAGGCGGCGCGGGTTAGGTCAAGGAGAAGGAACACGAAGCCACGGTTATATGAGGATCCAAAGCGCAACAGAGAAGGAAACGGAAAAGAGTCCTGAAAATGCACGAGATCCACTGACCGGACGCTCCGGTGATAGTGACTGAACGCTACCACCCAGCGTCCGGTCGATTCGAGAGAGGTCCAAATCCTCTGGAATCGGGACCGAACGCGTCTGGTGGTCCATGACCGGACGTAGGCAGGGTCCGATCAGTACAACTTGGTCTTCCTTTGATCGACCAGATGCTGAACCCTTCCTGACCGGACGCACAGGCGCAGCGTCCGGTCACTCCTTCATCAGCAGTTCACCTCCTGTGAACTGACCGGACACTGGACAGCAGCGTCCGGTGTAGCGTCCGGTGCACCTTTTTCCAGCAAACCTTCGACCTTCCTTCGCGCTGCCTATTCCCAATCAAGTCCCAACTTGAATAAGATCCAAATAAACACCAATTGGGACTGATGTGAGTGACCTCTCTCAAACCCTCATATTTTTCAAAATATTTTGCCTTAGGCTATAATTTTTTTAAGAAAATAGGCAACAAGAGGGCAAATGGAACAAAATGACAAAACAACATCCATGCATATGCACTACTTGTAAGTAAATCTAGTCGCTTGTCAAGTTTGATCCAAGGTTAAGCTTCTTCACACGCTTTTGGGCGGTTATCTTAACCATGTTAGACAAGCCCTATATGCATTGCCACAAACTAAACATGTTGTATATTACAATGAATGCAAGGGACAACACAAGCTTAATTTTTTGTGAAGTTGCTAAAATCAAGTACATTGAGCTCATTCCGCAATCTACAAAATGTAGCCTCATCTAGCGGTTTAGTGAAGATATCCGATAATTGATCTTCGGATCTTACACTTTCGAGTGATATATCATTTTTAGCCACATGATCTCTTAGAAAGTGATGGTGGATATCTATATGCTTGGTGCAAGAGTGTTGAACCAGATTATTTGCAAGTTTTACCGTACTTTCATTGTCGCACAAAAGAGGTACTTTCTCTAGAACTACTCCATAGTCTAGCAAAGTTTGTTTCATGTATAATATTTGTGCACAACAAGCACCCGCGGCAATGTATTCCACTTCGGCGGTGGACAAAGCCACACTATTTTGTTTCTTGGAGGACCAAGACACAAGTGATCTACTAAGCAAATGGCACCCTCCGGATGTGCTCTTTCTATCAACTTTGCATCCAGCATAATCTGAATCGGAATAGCCAATTAATTCAAATAAAGCTCCTTTGGGATACCAAAGGCCAATGCTTGGTGTGTGCTTAAGATACCTAAGGATTCTTTTTATAGCAATTAAATGAGTTTCCTTAGGACTAGCTTGAAATCTAGCACACATACACATACTAAACATGATGTCGGGCCTAGATGCGGTTAAATATAACAAGCTACCAATCATAGAACGGTAGAGAGTTTGATCAACCGAGTTACCTCCCTCATCTAGATCGAGATGTCCATTTATAGGCATTGGTGTCTTGATTGGCTTACATTCATCCATCTTGAATCTCTTGAGAAGATCTTTTGTGTATTTCTCTTGAGAGATGAAGATGCCTTCTTTCATTTGCTTGACTTGAAAACCAAGAAAGAATATAAGCTCACTAATCATTGACATCTCGAACTCCTTCGACATCAATTCACCAAATTCTTTGCATGAGTCTTCATTTGATGATCCAAAGATGATATCATCAACATATACTTGACAAATGAAGATATGCCCATCAAGCTTCTTGGTGAATAGTGTGGTGTCGACCTTCCCAATGGTGAAGCCCTTCTCAATGAGGAAGTCCCGAAGGCGCTCATACCAAGCTCTTGGGGCTTGCTTAAGCCCATATAGTGCCTTGGACAACCTATAAACATGATTAGGATATCTAGGGTCTTCAAACCCGGGCGGTTGATCAACATAGACTAGTTCATTTATAAAACCATTTAAAAAAGCACTTTTCACATCCATTTGATATAGTTTCATTTCATGATGTGATGCATATGCAAGAAGGATACGGATGGCTTCTAATCTTGCAACCGGTGCAAAGGTCTCTCCAAAATCCAAACCTTCAACTTGAGAGAACCCCTTTGCAACTAGTCTTGCCTTGTTCCTCACAACAACACCTTGATCATCTTGCTTGTTGCGGAACACCCACTTCGTTCCAATGACTCTTGCACCTTTTGGTCGCTCTTCAAGAGTCCAAACTTCGTTGCGAGTGAAGTTGTTCAACTCTTCATGCATGGCATTGATCCAAATCTGGATCTTTAAGAGCTTCTTCTACCTTGGTAGGCTCATAGCAAGAGACAAAAGAGTGATGAGCAATAAATGAAGTAAGTTTTTGAGATCGAGTCATCACACCCTTTGATGGACTCCCTATGATGAGATCTTATGGATGATCTTGTAGGAGAGGTGTGTTTCTTCTATTGACCACTTGAGGAGGAGGTTGTGGAGCATCAACATCTTGTGCTTGTACCACCATTTGCTCATGAGAGATATGAGTATCTTCGTTTTCCACTCTCCCATCTTTTTTACCATCTTGTGGTACATTTGATGAAGAAGGTTGGTTAATGACTTGTACATCATCTTCATCATCTTTTGGCTTGATGTCTCCCACCGGAATATTCTTCATAGCCTCCCTCAATGGTTCATCACCTACATCATCAAGATTCTCATGTGCTCCTTGGGAGCCATTAGATTCATCAAATTCCACATCATATGTTTCTTCAACTAAGCCGATGGCATGATTAAATACTCTATATGCTTTGGACTTCAATGAGTAACCAACAAGAAAACCTATATCACAACATCTTTGAAACTTCCCTAGGTGTTGCCGCTTCTTGTAGATGTAGCACTTGCAACCAAACACCCTAAAGAAGGAGACGTCCGGCTTCTTCCCATTGAGCAACTCATACGGTGTCTTGACAAGGAACTTTTGAAGAAATAGGCGGTTGGATGCATAACATGCGGTGTTGATTGCTTCCGCCCATAGAGCTTCGGGGGTGTTGTACTCATCTAGCATTGTCCTTGCAAGAGTGATCAAAGTCTGGTTCTTCCTCTCAACTACACCATTTTGTTGAGAAGTATAGGTTGCGGAGACTTCATGTTTGATTCCAACTTCATCACAATAAGCTTCTATGTTTGTGTTGTCAAACTCTTTGCCATTGTCACTTCTTATCTTCTTGAGCTTCACTTCAAATTCATTTTGAGCTCTCTTGGCAAACTTCTTGAAACAAGATGCAACTTTGGATTTGTCATGAAGGAAGAACACCCATGTATACCTTGAATAGTCATCCACAATCACAAGACAATAGAGATTTTCTCCCAAACTCTTGTATGTTGTTGGTCCAAATAAATCCATGTGTAGGAGTTCTAGCACTCTTGTGGTTGACATGAAAGCTTTGGTTGGATGAGTGTTTGCAACTTGCTTGCCGGCTTGACATGCACTACAAAGCTTGTCCTTCTCAAACTTCACATCCTTCAACCCTTTCACCAAATCATTCTTCATAAGCTTCTTGAGTGAGCTCATCCCAACATGAGCAAGTCTTCTATGCCATAGCCACCCAAGTGTTGTTTTGGTGAATAGGCAAGTCTTCAAGTTTGCATCTTCGGAGGTGAAGTCAACTAGATATAGGTTGTTGTATCTAAATCCATTGAATATCACTTGATTGTCATCTACCTTGGATACAACAACCTCCTTCTCGGTGAATAAGCATTGGAAGCCAAGATCACACAATTGCCCAACGGATAGCAAGTTGAAGCTCAATGAAGCGACATAGAGCACATTGGAGATGGAATGATCATTTGATATTGCCACTTTGCCCAATCCTTTAACCTTGCCTTTTGAATTATCTCCAAATGTTATTTTCTCTTGTCCATCTACCTCTTCATCTAGTGAGGTGAACATACGAGGATCACCGGTCATATGTTGAGTGCAACCACTATCAATGACCCAATGACTTCCATCGGTCTTGTAGTTCACCTACACACAAGAGATTCAAGCTTTAGGGATCCAAACTTGTTGAGGGCCCTTCACCTTCTCAACAAGTGACTTAGCCACCCAAATCTTCTTAGGCCTACTCTTGTTAGGGGGTCCTAAGAACATGACTTTCATCTTTCCACTAGAATCTTTTCTAAGCATGTAGTGAGCATTGAAAGCAAAGGGTCTAGCATGCTTGGGCAAGGGTTGTGGTGGTGGAGTTTGACACTCATGAGCAAAGTGGCCTTCTTGTCCACACTCAAAACATCTCTTTGGCTTTAGCTTTGGCTTTGATTGTTGGTGTTGAGCTTGAGCCTTCTTCTTCTCTACACTTGCCATATATCCAATGCCACTTCTATCCATCTTCATGACGGTATTCATGAGTAGCTCACTTTGGAGATGCTTGCCTCTAGCAAACTTGCTCAATCCCACCTTGAGATGCTCTTTCTCCATCTTGAGCTTCTTGTTCTCTTCCTTGAGAATATCATTGTTCTTCTCTTCCTTGAGTTTCTTGTTTTCTTCTTTGAGCTTCTCATTCTCAAGGATCAACTCTTTGTCATGATCAAGAGTTTCTAGCACAATGGTGTTGTGACTTTTCATCTCTTCAAGATCTTTCATGAGCTTCTCATGGTTACTCTTGAGCTTAACATACTCATCATAGTCATTGCACTCAACCACTTGCTTGCCTTTGCTACTAGATCCATGCTTAATGCTCTCATCAATTAGATCATCACATGAGGTAGCTATATCAATCTTAACAACATGGTTAGTAGCAACATGTGGCTCATTTGGTAAGAATTCTTGTGCAATAACAAGGGTATCATAATTGATCTTTAGAGTTGTATATTCATCTTTTAGCTTGTTGTGACTAATGATAAGCTCATTGTGCACCCACTTAAGTTTATCATGTTTATCTTTAAGCTCTTTCTTAGAAGATTTGAGCTCCTTGAGTTTGGATGATATAGAATCATTTGTTTCTTTGAGCTCATCATTAGCCTTTTCTAATGTATCACACTTAGCTAAGAGTGAATCATTTTTAGCATCAAGTTTTTCATTTGTAGCTCTACTCTTTCTAATGATCTTAGTGTATTTTCTTAATATTTTGACAAGATCATCATATGTGGGTGAATCATCATCGCTATCACTATATCATCACTAGCTTGCTCATCATCACTACTATCATCACTCTTAGTTACCTTGCGTTCACCCTTGGCCATAAGGCATAGGTGTGTAGAGGATGATGGCGATGGTGGTGGTGAGGATGCAAGATCAATAGCAATGGCGGCCACCTTCTCATTGTCACTCTCATCATCGGATGATCCACTTGATGAATCAATGTCCGTGAGCCAATCATCGACAATATAGGCCTTGCCACTCTTCTTCTTCTTGTAGAAGTCTCTCTTTTTGCCATCTCTCTTCTTGTATGGCTTGTTCTTTTTCTTTTCATCTTCATCACTTGAATCATATTTCTTGCCCTTGTTCTTGAACTTGTCTTTCTTGGGCTTTGTACATTGATGAGCTAGGTGGCCAAGTTCACCACAATTGTAGCAATCCATCTCGGAGATTGGCTTTCTTCTTGAGCTAGTGAAGAACTTCTTCTTCTTGCCGTCAAACTTGATGCCACTCTTGTTTAGCTTCTTTAGCATCTTGGCAGTCTTCTTCACCATGAGAGCAAGACTTTCTTCATCATCTTCATCGCTTGAGCTCTCATACTCAAGTCTTGCCTTGCCCTTATCTTGGCTAGCTTTGAATGCTAAGTCCTTCTCTTTCTTCTTTGTAGAGGATGAGCCATCTTGTGGCGTGATGTGCATGTACATCTCATGAGCATTAATCTTTCCCAAGATTTGTGTTGGTGTAGCGGCGGAAAGATCACCTTGATGTAGCACGGTCACAATGTGCCCATATTTGTCAATGGGGAGGACACTCAAGATCTTTCTCACAACGTCGGATGGTGACATTTGAGTAAGTCCAAGCCCATTGACTTCCTCTACAAGAACGTTTAAACGAGAATACATTTCATTAGCACTTTCTTTGGGAAGCATCTCAAAAGAATTTAGCTTTTTAATCACAAGATGATAGCATTCCTCACGCTCACTCTTGGTTCCCTCATGGAGCGCACAAACGTCCGACCATAGTGCATGGGCGTCTTTGTGGTTCCTTACACGATTGAACACATCTTTGCAAAGGCCTCTAAAGATGGTGTTGCGAGCCTTTGCATTCCATTTTTCATAGTTTACTTCATTGCCTTGAAGTTGTGCGGCATTCTTAGGTGTTGGGAACCCTTGAGAGGCGGCTCTAAGAATTCCAACATCTAGAGCTTCTAGGTAAGCCTCTATGCGAATTTTCCAATATGGAAAATCATCCCCCTCGAAGATAGGAGGAGGTCCATCCCCATGAGACATCTTGCTCTAAGCGGTTAGGCTTAAAAACGTGAGCACGAGGCTCTGATACCAATTGAAAGGATCAAGATGCCCAAGAGGGGGGTGAATTGGGCTAATTCTAAATTTTCTTGCAATAATCAAATCCTACGGATAACCCAAATAACCCCTTGTGCCTAGAAAAGTGTTTATATCAAACTAATGCACAACAACCTCGCAACCTATGTTCTAAACTTACTCTAGCAAGCAATTCTATGGATGTAAAACAAGTATTGAATTGCTCAAAGTAAGTGCTCAAAGTAAATAGAGAGAGAAAGGAACGCGGCGATGTTTTGCTGAGGTATCGGAGAGTCGCCACTCCCCACTAGTCCTCGTTGGAGCACCCGCGCAAGGGTGTAGCTCCCCCTTGATCTGCGCAAGGATCAAGTGTTCTCTACGGGTTGATTCTTCGACACTCCATCACGGCGAATCACCCAAAGCCGCTCACAACTTGAGTTGGGTCACCCACAAGCTCCGCCGGGTGATCACCAAGCTCCCAATCACCACCAAGCTGTCTAGGTGATGGCGATCACCAAGAGTAACAAGCATGAACTCTCACTTGACCACGCGAAGCCTAATGAGAAGATGGATGCACACTTGTCTACTCTTGATTCACTAATGAGGTTTCACTCTTGGATTCTCAAATCACAAACACCTCACTAGGACCTTGCTCTTCTTGGCACTCACAAACGTGTTTCTTAGCTGTTGGAATGAGCAAAAGTTACTCTACTCACGAGTGGAGCTTCTATTTATAAGGCAGCCTGAAAAATGAACCGTTATGAGCTTCTGCGGGGTGACCGGACGCTCCGATCGTTTTGACCGGACGCTCCGGTCAGTTCAACCCGCGCAACAGTTTTCACGTGATGACCAGACGCTGTCAGGGTCTGGTCAGCACTGACCAGACGTGTCCGGTCGCTCTTGGATGCTTATTGTAAACGACTGGACACTGGATACTCAGGGTCCGGTCACCACTGACCGGACGCGTCCGGTCGCACTTTCTCAAGTCTAGACCCTTACTGGAGTCGATCGGACGCTGGCCCTCAGCGTCCGGTCACACGACCTTCCAGCGTCCGGTCACACCAGACTTGTTCTTCACGGTCAAATGAACTGACCGGACCCTGCGGCCAGCGTCCGGTCGCACCGGAGCCAGCGTCCGGTCAGTATTTGACCCTCCATTCACTTCCAACTCTCGATTATATGTGAATGAAGTTTGCTCCAAAGGATCTTAGGCATTCATAGGAGCTACCTAGAGCTAGTTTTAACAAGTGTGCACCACACCTAACTCACTAGACTCAACTAGGTCAAGCTACCCGTTCATACCCCCCTTCATAGTACGGCCAAAGGAAAAAACAAAGTCCTAAACTACTCTAAGTGTCTCTCCAACTTCAATTGACACTTAGAACTAGTTATCCTTAACCTTGTAGTCCATCCTTTGAAAACCAAAACGATTTTCATCGTAGGGGCATGACAACCTCAATTGCCCAATCGATCTCCATTACCATGACCTAGCTTAATTGCCTCTGTAAAACACACGTTAGTCATAGTAATCTTGTATTGACATTAATCACCGAAATTCACTTAGGGGCCTAGATGCTTTCACCCACCATCATCAGTAGCAATATATGTGCGTTTGCTGGGGCATTCTTTAGCAATATGTCCCATGCCTTGCAGTGATGGCAAACAACTTTAGAAGAGCTGCTAGAGGAAGATGTAGCAAATCCACTGGAAGAAGGTGTGATAGGAGAACTCTTCTTTACAGGTGCTGGTGATGTTTGGACATTAGAAAATTTACTCACCTCGGTTGGACGTAAAAGAGTAGACAGAGTCGTGGAATGCATAGGTTGTCGTCCCTATACTTCCCTTTTATCTTTCA
Source organism: Miscanthus floridulus (assembly GCF_019320115.1). NCBI lineage: Eukaryota > Viridiplantae > Streptophyta > Magnoliopsida > Poales > Poaceae > Miscanthus > Miscanthus floridulus. The sequence continues at coordinate 43,729,661 of NC_089589.1, forward strand.
GAGCATAATGATATAATTGGGGAAATCTAGTCCATTCTTTATAGTCAAGAACATCCTGTATTTCATGACGCAAACCTCCAAAAAATCTAGAACACTTATGCATTTCATCCACTTGTATGTTACTACGTGCTAGACTAATTAAAAACTCCTGATAATATTCCTCAACACTCTTACTATCTTGATTTAAACGTTGCAGTTTTAATCGCAGATCACGCTGATAATATGGAGGAACAAACCTCGATTTCATTCGTCGTTTAAGTATAGTCCAAGTTTTAGGTATTTGAGCATTAGCATTAGCATTAGCATTAGCATTAGCATTAGCATTAGCATTAACATTATTGCAAATATCATTCCACCAGAAAAGTGTAAAACTAGTAAACTCACTAGTAGCAAGTCTAACTCTATATTCTTCAGGTACTTAATGAGAGCTAAATTTTTTTATCTACGGTCATCTCCCAATCTAAATATGCTTCAGGATCAGCAGAACCAGAAAAAGAAGGTATCTTAAACTTGGTTTTAGAGAAAGGATCATTATTACCTTGGTTATTACCTCCCATACCACGTTGGTTAAAGTTCAACCGATTACAGTTACGTGCATCCTCAGCACGTCGAGCTTCGGCTTTAGCTTCAGCCTCCGCATCGCCATCACCCTCCTCAGCATCCTCGCCTTTGAGATCATCATCATCAAGACATGGTTCAGGATGTCGTTGTTCAACATCTTCAATCCTCCTGGCCAAGTTGGGGATTTGTTGAAGGATCTCATTAAGCTTGTCATCAAGGACGGCACGAAGCTCATTCTTGGAAACACAGTCATTGAAATATGTAGGAGGGTCCTCGTTTCCTTTGCAACTACCTCCGACTTTTCCTGACATGGTTAGTAGAAAGGAGAAGACAACACAAATAGTATTATCCCTACCAACTACTTAGGTTGTGGACAAGAAAAAATAAGGCACTCAACTCTCAAGCGTCTTACCACGGTCTTACAAGTGTTCTTACCAAAACAACAGGCGGTGCAATCGGTCGGTGACTGTGACACCGTTATAGCTTGAGTGTAACAGTTGCAAGGCGAACCTATACTTGGTTAGAAGAAAGTGGAGCTCGGATAGGCACAATATAGTAGCAAGAAATAGCAATATTCATAACAGAATAGCAAAGCTAAATAAGTATCCCGAGTACTTGTCTCAGTTGCTAGCCTATTCACGTTTCAAGTACCAGATGTATCAAGTGATATGGTGAAACAAATATGAACAGCAGGAATATGATTAGGAACAAGGCGAAAATCAGCACACGCAAACACAACTCAAATGGCGCTCTCTATGTGCTCCTCTAGATATTGTTCCACTTTTGCTCATATCTTTTTTCTCTATTTTTGGGCTGTCGTTGTTTTTTAGGATTCTTTAACTTTTTCTTTTTATTTTTTTGATATTTTTTCTTCACTTAGGAGCACAAAAGAAGTAACCACATAAAATATGAGCTTAAACAAGTAAAAGGCATGGCCCATGGAAAATTCAGAAGATGTGCTCAAAATTGACAAAAAGCTTGTGACCACGAAAAGAGTATCTTGTGACCAGTTTTTGGCCAAAATAAAATTTTCTGAACCCAACAAAGCGGGGGATGAACAGATCCGAAATTTTGTTCTGATCGATTTTGATATATGGAACGCCGAAATTCGAGTTCGTATGCGAAAACTAGACCACTTTTGAGAACTGACTCTGAATTAGAGGACAAAATGGGAACAATGCGCGCAAAAGTTGTTGCGGCGGCTATGGATAGATGCAAACAGTGAAGATAAGCGTAACAAACTAGATGATGTGGATTAGGGTTTGATGGATACAAAGGAAACACAGCAAGACTTGAAGGTGTTCATGGATTATGATGAAAAACAAAGGAAAAGACACAAACTAGACTAAAAACGATATACAACCAGTAACCAGAACTTGCCCTAGGACACAAACTCAACAACGCGAAACAGAAATAAAATTGCACGGCACAACGAGGCTATAGGACAGGGAATATTTTTTTAGCTTTTTGTGGACTATAGGTAATACAAAAATAGTAACAATCTATAAGGGGAAACAAAAGTATACCTAACGGGCAATAATGTCTCTGATACCACTTGATGTAGACAAGGCCCAATCTTCCGATAGATACGATAGCGTCGATTGGTGGAGACTCGACGTTCATGATCTAGGCTTCAAACCAAGACTGATTCGGACCCCCACAACCGTTACACCACTGCTCTGTTGGTTATCAACCACGCGAATACGATTGACCTCGTTGAGAAGCCTTTCCTACAAGCGAATCTAGAACACAAACAAAAATGGGATGAACGTAATCTGAAATTACAAATAAATATGAGGCTTATGATAATGAGAATGAGTTCAAGTCTTTATTCGAAATGACTAATCGTCACAAGTGAACAAGATCAAGAACATGAGCTCTGGTTCACAGCAAGCGGCCTTATCGGCATAGTTGCAGCAAAACGACGTCTATTGTTTCACAAGGAAATCAAGAACTAAACAAAACCTGAACCCTAACGAGAGTGACAGCGGTATAATATAGAGTCTTGGGCGTCACCCCCTGGACGCGCCCCTAATGGGCCCAAACACGATACACGGTCCAACGGACCAAAAGACGGTGTCGCAGTACCCTGACAGATTCTGGACGCTGACTTATTTCAACGATTTCCATTGATTCTGAAGGGCTTTTAATGTGAGACCACTTGCATTGGCTTCTTTATCTAATTAGCTTTTCATCCATATGTGGATCGTCGAAAACGGAGCCCGGACGCACCCGTGTGACCAGTTTTTTGACAGACTGACCCTGGAACCCGAGATGGGCTCCAACTTCAGTTGAACTGGGCCTCCACCATGAGAAAGATGGATTGGACGCCCTTGCTGGACCTCCTCCTCTCCTTGGCTTGTATGCGACGGAGTGATGTCCTCATCACAACGCACCATAGAACCCCTCTTCTTCCTCCTAGCCAATTGGTGGCGGTCATTAATGATCAAATCCGACTGCCAACTATGGTAAAAAAAGAGGAGAAATTGACAATCTTAGATACATATGCATTTATTATTAACCAAGTTTCACATGTATTTGGAGAACATTATTTGGTAGGGCACAAACACAAATATATGGAGACAATCACTGAAAGGCGCCTTTTGACACTGATTTGCGCAAAGAAACAAAGGAGACGCCCACCAACTCAATCCAAAATGGGCAAAGCACCACCGGGGGCTGTTCTAGGCCCAGCCTAAAGCCTGCCACGCGAAGGTGGTGGCGAGGTGGCATGGTCAAGGGGCGCCCGACCCTCTACTAGCGTTCCTCAGCCACCCCTTGCTCTGGTGGTGGCATGCCTCCATGCTGAGGTGGTGCAGCCTGGGGTTTCACGCCTAGAATAGACGAAGCACCGCCTCTCCCCCTTGTATAAATAGAGGGGTACCCCCTCTCTCAACACACACCACTTGAGCAACACCTCACTCCCTCACTCTCTAGTAGTAGCTTTACTTTCTTTTAGTAGTTTAGAGCAAGGCAAAGCTACGTTGGAGAGCTTGACTCCTTGGAAGAAGAGACCTTTGGTTATGAATAAAAATATGAGTTCTTCCAAAGTTATGCGCAGTTGCTAGGGACACAAACCTAGTAGCTACGCTAAGAAGCGCCAACACTAATACAGAAAAAATTGTTCAAAAACACTCAAACTCCACAAAACCTAGGTGGGGAGCGGTTTGATCCCTCCGTAGTTGATCACAAAAAATATATATCATTAGTTTATTAGACCACTAAGTAAGTTAAAGTAGTTTAAATTTTACCTCTTTTACTAAACTAAACTTTTTAGCTAAATATACAAACTTATAAAAACAGGGGCAAATGTGCAGTTAGTGGAGGGAGTAAATCTCTCATCCCTGCCTCCTCACCTCCCCGGTCACTGTCTATGACTATAAACAGTGTTTAGGTCATATTTGATTAGGCTTTTAAACCTGCTTTAACTTTTGCAAAATCCAAAAGCTAACCAAAAGACTCAAAAGTTATATCTCTTTTTTGCCAAAAAAAACAGCTTTTCCTCTGTTATAAAACTAAAAGCAGGTATCCCTGCTTTCACCCGCTTTTGTACTAAATATTTACCCACCTGCCAGTTATGATGTACCAATTCGTTTCTTCTTCTTTTCCCATACGCGTCGCGAGGAAACGAGGGCGTCGTGTGTGCTCCCTCCGGCTGGCACACGGGCTCCGGCGGTGGCTCCAGCGCTGGCGTGAGCGCCGCCCTGCACTGGCACGGCCCCGAAGGCCCTCCCTACCCCGACGGACGGCGGAGGGCGCGGGCTCCGGCACTCCGGTGGCGGCCCTCTTCCTCCCCTGCATCTCCAGGCCGGCGGCGACTCCGGTGCGGGCGCGAGCGCCCGCCTTCCCCCGGCGCGGGCGCAGACCCTCCAGCCCCTTCCGGCGGGCACGAGCTCCGGAGCAGCCTCCTCCACCACACCAAGCCGCCAGGCCATCCTGCCACGCTCTCGTCTTCTTCCCCTCTCCAGTTTGTATGCTTTCTGTGTTCTTACGCTGAGACGAGCCACCCTCGTCGATCTCCTTCGTCTGGCCACCGCACCTCGATTGGGTCGACGGGGAGCACCTCCAAGCCATCGTCCATCTTCCCCAAGCCTCTATTCCTTTTCTCCCGGCCGGTGCCGAGCTCCCTATAAGCTTCCGCACCCAGCCATGGCGGACGAGCTGAGGACGACGAACGCTCCGTACTCCCGTCCGTGACCTCTTTCTTTCTCTCTCGCTATCATATTTTTTCCTTTGGGCCAGCGGACAGAGAGCTGAGGCCACACCCATGTCATCTTGCCGTTTTACTATAGAAAAATAAAAGAAGAAATACACTTCTATTCTACGGTTTTACCTATTCTATACAGTCAAGATATGGATGCAAAACTTTAAAAAGTTATGTTTCCTTTTCCAAAATAGTCATTTACGTGCAAATTAGTGAACAAATTAGTTTTTATGAGTAATTTGCATATAAACAATCCCTAGGCCTTTAGGGGCATTATAATTATTTCTTTCACAGACTACACTCACGGCTGTTCCAACCAAATGACCTTTAGATTTTCTCATAGCTGCTTTCCTACATCTGCTTTTCCACAGCCCACAGCTCACAGCTGTTTTTCCAAAAGACACAGCTCAACCAGAGCCTTAGCACTGTTTATTTCCTGATTGGTCTATATGTTCATCGATTTTTTTTCTTGTTCTTTCCTGTTACCTTTCCACATGTACTGTTCATAGGCCCAGAACCGGAGCAGTGGAGCTTGCCTGTTCATGCTAGTCCAATATAATCCCAACGCAAATGCAAGCATTTTCACAAAAAAAGAGACAAATACAAACTTATATCCATGGTCAATTGCATAATATAATTTTGAAAATAAATACAATTCAGCGACAATTTCACATTTGAATATAATAAAAAAATATAGCAGCCGTCTTTAATATAACTGGAGTTCTAGTCTTGGCAATCCACGAACTCATAGTCGACGACGAGGTCGCCGCCGGCTGCACCGGCCCCATCAGTGTCGATGTCGCTGAACACGGCGGCGTCCAGGTCGCCGTCGCCTGCGCACCTGTCGCCGGGTTCGTCACCTTCACAATTCACAAACGAAACGCATGCATGCAGGTCCATCTTGTCAGTTTTCTTCGATCATGCGCGCACATCACATGCACGGGACGAGACACAGACACACGTACTGACGTACCAGGAGGCAGCGGCCGCAGGAGGCTTTGCCGTGGTCGCCGGCGGGGCCGCAGAACGCCGTCCAGCCGTAGCGCTGCCGCCAGGCGAGCGTCATCTCGGCGTCCCACGTCGCGCAGAAGGCGCCCGCCGCTCCGAGGTCCCAGTCCACCTGCGCCGGGTTGTACTGGTTGTACGTAGCCACCACGCCGCTCGCCTGCTGCGCCGCCGCACAGCCGACAAGCAGGAAGATGGCCGACGCCGCCGCTGCTAGTAGGGCCAGCAGCCGCGACAAGCCTGTTGTGCCGGTGGCCTCCATTGCTGTCTGGTGTGGCTTGCTCCACGCGCTTTGCGCGTACTGGATGTGCATGGTTGCACGCAACCTTGGATGTGTCATATTTATTATATGCGCTGGATGATGATGGTGTTCATTCTATCGACCACGAATAGTGTTTATTGAGTTATTTTTGCTCCGTGGCATGATTCTAAAACAGAATATGTTTAAGTAGGGAGTATAACGTAGTTGGATCTACACAGCTAGACGGAGTATCCAAACTATAGGAAGAACCTGATCTTCGTTCTTTGTGAGGAGGGCACTGCTGATGTAAGATTGGCATTTAATTTCCAAAAAGGCAGCGCATGGCATGCATGTCAACGATGCCAAATGGATAGCTCTGGTTCGCCGGGCTCTTCCTCGTCGATCGTCTACTCCTTAGTTGTGCACATCGCCGCGAGATCGAAGATGGCTGCTCAGCCTTAGGCTAGCTGCTCGGCTGGCCGGCCGCCCGCTTGGGTGAGCATTGGGACTGGGAGGAAGACAGAGGGAGAATAAGGAAAGTCAAGATTACGGTGGATCCCACTTCAGATAATTTTTTTTTGTTTTATAACAAAAGAAAAGACTAGCTCGTAGGTGGATCTAGCCATCTAGGCATCAATCCAGTTATCCAGCTCCTTTTTTAAGCATGTGCGTGTATGTGGGAATTGGGTTGGAATCCTGGCTTCTTCACGGGCTTTGGGCTTTGGGATGCAGCAAATTAGTCCTACGACGAGGTGCGGCGGTAGCAAGGAAGAGCTTTGGTGGCGGAAAGACTCCTCCTGTCCTACACTCCTACACAGATGACAGATCTCAGGGACGTCCTCCGCATCAGCATCAACAGTGGGGCAAAGCACCGATCGTGAGGCAACACGTGGGTCGGCGATGAAGCGCGAAGGTTGAAATCCTTTCATTCGCATAGGTAGTTGTCATGAGTAAACTAGTTAGAAGCTAAAACCCTGTCCAAACTTGCAAATGTAACTAAAGATCCAGCAGCTCTAGATATACCTATTTCACTTGGGAAGCTTACTTTATACATAGACAGTAGGCTAGGCGGTGCCCCCCAAGCGCCGCCAGACATCTCCTCTCTCCGTTGGTCCCCTCACTCTCTCTTCCTCTCTCAGATCCAGTAGGGGTGGGGGTGGATTGTGGCCCGAGCAATAATTTATAGACTTCGAGAGAGAACATGATTACTTCTTTCTTCTTCTATACCATCTAAAAGCCTTAGATTGTAGATATTCTTTTGTTGATTTCCAAAACTGACCTTTTTCTAGTATTGTCATAAGTCAAACTATTTTTAAATTTAAGAAAAAACATAGAAAAGAGTACCAATACATTTATGGAGCTAAATAGATATATCATAAACAGTGTATTAATTTAATGACAAATACTCATCTAGTATGATAAATATTTGTATTGTTTTTTTTAATTTGGTCAAATTTAAAATGGTTCGATTTAGTATGAAGTTACAAATAAGCTCCTTTTTGGGACGTAAGGCAGAGTCATATTTCTATTTCTACTCACAACGTTTCAAATCACAAGGTGTTTTGATTTTTCTAGATATATACATAGTTTTTGCTATGTATTTAAATATATATTATGTGTAGATATATAGTAAAATAATTTATCTAGAAAATCAAAATATTTTATAATTTAAAACGTAGGGAATATATATCTGGCCCCTTTTGTGCGCTTGGAAAGGAACGGAATTGGAACCGGCAGCATCCACGCGTCCCTCTCCTAGTCTTCCTCAGTAGTCAGACATGCGCGGCATGTTGGAACAAAGTAGTGGATGAGTTTGCCGTTGTCTGTTTTTGTTGACAGGTGCCTTTGAGAAAGCACAAAATCTATGCTTGCCGTTTTTTTTTTTGATGGAGAGGCAAGAGGTGTGGATCAATGACATGCCAAAGAAGTTTCGGTCTTCCATTTTGCAGGTTAGAAAAGAACTCTGCACCAACGTTGTCTATCAGATTCATGCAGGTAACACTTCAATCTGGTCTGTGCCATGCACTACTGGAGACGTCCTCTTTGCCGAGGGCTTCTGGGTTTGCCGAGGGCTACATCTCGGGCACTCGGCAAAGGGGGTCTTTGCCGAGGGCCAGCCCTAGGAGCCCTCGGCAAAGCTAGGTCATCAGCAAAGAAGTCTTTGCTGAGGGCCTGGCCCTCGGCAAACAAACGGCCCTCGGCAAAATAAATCTTTGCCGAGGGCCTAGCCCTCGGCAAATATGGCCGGATGGGTCACAGCGGCCACTGGCGTCAGTCTTTGCCAAGTGCCCGCCGTCAGGCACTCGGCAAAGATTTTTTTTTTAAATATTCTTTGCCGAGGGCCATTGGCCAGGCCCTCGGCAAAGACCCCCTTTGCCGAGGGCCAGGCTAGACCCTCGGCAAAGAGTTTTTTTTTTGTTTTTTGAACCCAGTTTTTTTGTGGTACTATAATACATTATTTAAATCTCAATTTTAAAATTTGGGCCAAATTTGACTTTTTTTTATATATTTCCCTAATTTATTTCTTTTTGTTGATTTTTTTCCAATATTTCAAATTTGAACTGCAGGTGGATGGAATAATGCAATTTGGTGATTCGAAAAATGTTATTCATGGTATTTGGTGTATGTTGAGTCCCTATCCACGAACTCGCATCAAATTTCGGGCATCTTCTTCACGTAACATGACGAGGAACTTGTCGGAAAAGTGTTTTTAAATTATATAAAATCCATACGAAGTCCGAAAATCATGAAACTTGTCGTGGTGTCATGTTATCGCATGTGTAGGCTGTGGTAAAAATTTGAGAAGGTTTCGAGCAAGTTGTGACGTCGGATGCCTAAAACCTTCGTATGGATTTTATATAATTTAAAAACACTTTTCCGACAAGTTCCTCGTCATGTTACGTGAAGAAGATGCCCGAAATTTGATGCGAGTTCGTGGATAGGGACTCAACATACACCAAATACCATGAATAACATTTTTCGAATCACTAAATTGCATTATTCCATCCACCTGCAGTTCAAATTTGAAATATTCAAAAAAAAATCAACGAAAAGAAATAAATTAGGGAAATATATAAAAAAAAGTCAAATTTGACCCAAATTTTAAAATTGAGATTTAAATAATGTATTATAGCACCACAAAAAAAACTGGGTTCAAAAAATCAAAAAAAAAACTCTTTGCCGAGGGCCTAGCCTGGCCCTCGGCAGGCCCTCGGCAAAGGGGGTCTTTACCGAGGGCCTAGCCAATGGCCCTCGGCAAAGAATATTTAAAAATAAAATAAAAAATCTTTGCCGAGGGCCCTGGATCTGGGCCCTCGGCAAAGGGCCCAACCCTAAATCGGCCAGCGGCCCAAATTCCCCGCCCACAGACCAAAAAAAATCTTTGCCGAGGGCCTAGCCTGGCCCTCGGCAAAGGGGTCTTTGCCAAGGGCCTGGCCAATGGCCCTCGGCAAAGAATATTTAAAAAAAATAAAAAATCTTTGCCGAGGGCCCTGGATCTGGGCCCTCGGCAAAGGGCCCAACCGTAAATCGGCCAGCGGCCCAAATTCCCCGCCCACAAAACACTGGCTGCTTGACGCCCGACCACCTCGCGAGCCCCGCCGCCCCACCACCGCCCCGCCCCGCGCGGCCCACCGCCGCTGAGCGCCCCGCTGCCCCGCGCCCGGCCGCCCCGCGTGGCTCGCCGCAGCGCGCCCCCGGCCCCCAGCCGCCAGAGGAGGAGGGAGGAGGAGCAGGCCACCGGAGGAGCCCCACCCCGCCGCTCGCCTCAACCCGCCGGAGGTGCCCCGCCCCGGCCGCGCCGCCCGCCCACGCCCGCTGGCCGGCCTGCCCCGAGGAGGAGGAGAACCTCCGCGCCATCCGCCGACCACCGGAGAAGGAGGAGGACCCCGCGCCACCCGCCAACCCTGTCCACGTTGTCCGCCGTGCCCGCCCCCGTTCTGAGCAGAAGGTGGGAGAAAGAGAGGAAGAGGAGAAGGGGAACAGGAGATGAGAGGAGGCCGAGAAGAGAGGAGGAGGAGGTGCCCCACCCCGGCCCCTTGACGCCGCCCCGTCCGCGGCCTCCGACGTCCCTCCGACGTCTAGGTATGCCCTTCCCTCGCTTCATGGTGTACAATGCTGGTGAAAGAGGAGGTCTAGGTGGAGGTCGAGGTGGTGGTGGCGTGCAATGGTGGAGGTGTAGGTGGAGGTGGAGGTGGAGAAGGAGGGTAGTGTGTTCGTTGAGGTGGTGGTGGTGTGGTCGTTGTGGTGGATGTGGTGGTGTGGTCATTGTGGTGGATGTGGTGGTGTGGTCATGGTTGTTATGGTGGATGTCGTGGTGTGGTCGTGGTCGTGGTGGTGGAGGTGGTGGTGTGTTGGTGGTGGATTAATATATATCAGGCTATCGGCCATCGTGCCGTATTTGTTCCCTTGAGGTCGTTGTGGTGGATGTCGTGGTGTGGTCGTGGTCGTGGTGGTGGAGGTGGTGGTGTGTTGGTGGTGGATTAATATATATCTGGCTATCGGCCATCGTGCCGTATTTGTTCCCTTGATATGTGGTTGTCAGCCATCGTGCCGGTTTTTTCTTGCAGGTTTTGGAAACCTCCCCGTACAGGAGAGGTTCTGCCGAAATTTTCAACTTATAGTATTATGTTTCTTCTTTTGTAGAGAAGAGCACGTCATGGATGACACTTACCGCAACAAGCAGGAGCGGGTATTGGCGGAGTTTTGGGTAAGTTTCTCTCGCACAACATTGCTTAGTACATCTCATTCATTGGTTAAATGTTTTATTGAAATAATGAATTGATACATCGGTTTTGTATGCAGAAAATTTTCAAGGCCGAAGAAGGACTTGAGGCCTAGGCGGATCGAGCGGCTGTCGCAGCTTGTAGGAAGTATGTCACCGAGATGCACCACCATGGGCGCGTCCAAGCCCACATAGACTACTACAGGTCGGTACTTAAGCAGTCCCTCCCCAAGCCTCAAGCAAGACTGATTACGCTGACCCGGGACCAGTACCTTGAGGTAGGCGAATAACATTCATAATGATTCATTTTGATATTAAGTAGGTTCAATTTCATCTTCTTATATGTCAAATACTCGATGACTTGTAGGTGATTCCCTGGTGGTGCCGATCGTATCCCGAGTGCTGGGCCATGATCGTGGACAAGTGGTTATCACTGGACTTTGTTGACACGCACGAGAGGCTACGGGAACAGCGTCTGATGAGGCAAGGTCCAACTCACCATCAAGGCAGCCGCAGCCTCCCCGGATACAAACAAGCATACGTAAGTGATTTATTTCATTTTATTTTGATGCTCAATTCTGCTTGATTTCTCACCATCTTCCCATCTTTCTCGCAGGAGGCTGTGCTTCCGGGCGAGGAGGTCTCGGAGTTCTCTGCGTGGGCTATGTCCCACATGGGCAGGGCGTCGTCCTCTGTCTCCTTCGACCCGGCTGCCCCACCCCAGGTGTACTCCGACCCGAACGTGTACACTAAAGTCCAAGAGTACACGTCCTCGGTAAGGGAGATCTATGGGGAAGATTACAATATGCGCACTCAGCCCATTGATGCAGAGACGATCATGAGGCTCGGAGGAGGCAAGAAGCATGGGCGGCTGTGGATTGTAGATGGCGCCATCGACTCCACCACTGTTCCCTCCCTCGACGCTATCCGAGCACGGAGCACGAGCTCCAGCCAGCCCATACGCTCACGGCCTTCTCCAGCACTGCAGCAGGTCCAGACACTTCAGGTAATTCCTGTTTTACTCGTCGTACGTTGATATTTACACACCTAAATTAGATTTGTATTACTGGTATATTGGAGTGAAATATTGCAGGCTGAGCTGGAAGAAACAAAAAGGCAAAGTCAAGAGCAGAACGCGGAACTGACCGCACAGATGCAGGCCCAGCAGGTCGCGTTCAAGGCCGCGCAGAAGCAGATGGCGGAGATGATGGTGATCATGCAAAGTCTTGGGCAAGCATCGGGTGTACCTGTGCAGTTTTTAGTTTCTCCACCTCCTACTCCTGCAACTACTCCTGTAAGTATGAAAGTTCACTTTTCGCTTGTGCTTTGCATGTATGTCGGCCTTCGTGCCATTGTGGATGTCGGCGTTCGTGCCGTTGTGGATGTCGGCGTTCGTGCCGTTGTTTCTTGCAGGTTTTGGAAACCTCCCCATGCAGGGGAGGTGCTGCCGAATTTTTCAATTGAGTCTAATCATTTTGTATTCCTAGATTACTAGATGCAATCTCTAAGTTCCAAAACTGTTTTCCCGGATTACTCACACATGCAATCTCTGCTCCTTTGTGCAGCCTCCGTCCGCGGGTTCCAATAATCCCGGTAGTGCGTCCCCGGCTGATCCCGCCTTTCCTTCACCACCGCCTCAAAGGCTACCTTGATGAGGACTAGTGCTAGGTGATGTGGTTGGACTTTATTGTAATATTTGTGGTTTATGGTTCTGACTTGTGCTTGGATTTCATAAACTTGTCGTAATAAACATGTGAATGATGATGAACATGTGACTTGTCGTTGTAATATATTGTGATTTGTGGTTCACAATTATGGTTGTGATATATTGTGAGAAAAATGGGTTGTGATATCTGTGTGATATATATATGTGATGGTTGATATATATATGTATATATATGAAAAGCTTGTGTCGATGGAATGCAAAAAATAAATTTTTTTTTAAATTTCTGCCTCTTTGCCGAGGGCAATGACCAAGGCCCTCGGCAAAGAAGGGTCCTTTGCCGAGGGCCGTCCCATTGCCCTCGGCAAAGATTTTTTTTAAAAAAATAAAATTTCTGCAACATTTCTTTGCCGAGGGCCATGATTGGAGGCCCTCAGCAAAGACTTTTTTTAAAAAAAATAAAATTTCTTTGCCGAGGGCCTGAGTGGAAGCCCTCGGCAAAGATTTTTTTTAAAAAAAGAATAATTATTTGCCGAGGGCCGTCCCATTGCCCTCGGCAAAGATTTTTTCGAAAAATTCTGCACATTTCTTTGCCGAGGGCCATGGTTGGAGGCCCTCGGCAAAGATTTTTTTTTAAAAAATAATTCTTTGCCGAGGGCCCCCGGAGACGGCCCTCGGCAAAGACTCCGTCCCAGGCGCCGGCGCCGTGACGGCTGCTTTACTTTGCTGAGTGCCGCTCCAGCCCTCGACAAAGGCTTTGCCGAGTGCCCGATAAAGTACCCTCGGCAAAGACCCTCTTCGCCGACTCAAAATTCCTCGAGAGCTCTTTGCCGAGGGCCACCCTCGGCAGAGAGGCCGTCTCGAGTAGTGGTTGTGTCCAATATGGAAATCCGTTCATGGCCATATGCTTCTACCTGTCACTACAACTCCCTTGCCTTCTAAAGTTTCTGATCTATGGATCACTAACACTCAATCTTGGAACATGGAACTTCTTTCTAACACTTTCGATAACCAGGCTGTTCAAGCTATCACCAGTGTCCATCCTGTTCCTAGTGAGCAGCAGGATATCCTTAGATGGACGCCTTCCAAAAATGGTATTTGCACTACTAAAAATGTTTACAGGTACCTCTCGTCCCAACTCTTGGTCCACCTTCTCCAGCAAGGATCCAGAAGCATTCACCCCCAAGCCAACCAAATTCTGCAGAGAGCGTGGAAGAGTAAGGATTTACACCCTCTCATCAAGGCTTTCACCTGGAGACTTATAAGGAGAACCCTCGCTACTGCGGACCGGGCAGCCATGTATTCCAATCACATAGACAAACACTGTTCATACTGTGGAGCAGTGGAAGATGACGCTCATCTCTTCTTCCATTGCAACCTTCCACGCTGTCTGGTTCTCAGCTGATCCCTCAATGAGAACCGATAGCCTTCCACAAGAAAGTGATGGAGTGCAACTATCACTTCAAAGCTTCATTTCCAATTCAACGCCTGACTCTTTGTTCAATAAGATCCTAATCACTATGTGGTATATATGGAAGGCAAGAAATGATAATCGCTTCCAAAGAAAAACATGGACTCCTTGGCAGGTTCATCATGCTGTAGCTGCACACATCACCACTAATCAGCAAGCACAAGCAGCAGGAACTCACACTACAGCCACTCAAGCTACATGGTTGCTGGAAAGACAACCTCACTTGCCTGCAACTGCGACTGCTCCAAACCAACAACCTGGCCACACCAGCCACACACCGCAAGGTATGCCTTTTACCATTGCAGGAAATCAGGAATTACCATAGGTTCTGACACAACGCCCATCATCTTGGTGTCCTCATCGCATCAACGACGTCGGTCAGCAACACTGTAAACTGGATCATCAGGTATGATTAACTTCTTGACAGTAAACTAGCTGCAGATGACGAACAGGTACACGATCAATACACCAGCCCTGCTCCAAGGCATCAGATGCTACGTGGATGCCTCTACGCTTCCGGACCAACCATCAATGACGCCAAGACAGGCTGGAATTGGAATTCTTATTGTCAACACACAGGTGCAGCCGATGCGGACCATCTACGGTCTTATTTGATTTCTACAGGCGCTCCTAAAATTTTTGTCACATCGAATATTTAGACACGTGCATGTAGTATTAAATATAGACTAATTACGAAACTAATTACATAACTTGAGACTAATTTGCGAGATGAATATTTTAAGCCTAATTAGTTCATGATTTGACAACGTGGTGCTACAGTAAACATGTGCTAATGACAGATTAATTAGGCTTAAAAAAATATCTCGTAAATTAGCCTTCATCTATGTAATTGATTTTATAATTAATCTATATTTAATGTTCTTTATTAGTATCTAAACATCCTATGTGACATGAATTTTAGGAGCGACTAAAGAACCAAGCACCCCCTACGTCGAGGCAAAACTAACTGGATCCACTTCGGTGCTCATGGCAGAAGCTGCAGCCCTGGCTTTGGCAGCTGTTGCCACTGAGTGCATGAACCTAAACAACATCAACTTCTTATCAGATTGTGAACAGTTAGTTCAATTCCTCAATGCTGCAGATCAGTCTAATCCACCTGATTGGAGAACCAAACACTTCACACAAAAATATTCTCCAATCATTCAAGACATGGAATCAAAGATCTTCAAGATTTCTAGGAGACTGAACACTACAGCGGATGCACTAGCTCGACAAGCTCTATCAGTCCCTGTTCGCTTGTTGGTTTCAGCCAGCCAACAGTGTTTTTCTCTCACAACAAATCAGCACCAGCCAGCCCAAACCAGCCCAGAAACTAACCAGCGAACAAGCCGTCTGAATCTCAGACTCCAGAATTTGAGTCTTCTTGTTCCTATGACCATAATGTAAACCAATGCACTTTATTGCTGCAGGCTCTGCAATCTGTAAACCTGAACAATGTAGCGTTACTTACAGCACGTTGCTGTTGAAATAAAATTGCTTGTTGTAAAAAAAAAAGTTTCCACAGTTCGGTTCGAGGGTAAAGAAACCTTAAACATGCTTGTAATAAACAATTGCTCGTAATAGGCATAACTCTCTGTACTCCCTCCGTCTTAAAAAGATTACAACTTCAAAGTTCAAATTTTGTGTATAAAAAACGCACATTCTAGATAGCAGTATAGAGTACTAGACCTATGTAATTGGACCCACTGATAAAACAACCGCACGGCACTCATCAATCTCTATGTAAAAAAAAAAGCCACCGCACCTGTAAAAAAGCCACAACCTCATTCCGTCATTCATTCGTGGACATTTGGTTGGCTGACAAGTGGCTCTGGTGACTGTATTGCCAAAAAAATTGACATCCAAACTGGCCCCTGGTGTATGCTCCAACTTTAAGTCAGTTCACATAATAAGGATATTAATGTAATTTGCCAATCAGATTGGTCTCTCCTCTTAGTCCTATAATTACAGATTCTGTTTTGGATGGAGGGAGTAAGTATATTCAGACATAGTACAACGGTTGTAGCACCCCAGACGTAGCATTATGAAATGGAGTATTTTTCATTCATCAGAAATTTAGTTGTGCACGTGTTGTAGTTATATTAGTAAAAATTCATCAGATTAATAAAAAGGCAAAAAGTAACAAAAACCCCAGACTTGAGCCGTGCTCACTGCTCAGGCACCCCGCACCCAGGTTGGAATCTTTTTATTCGAGAAACAAATAATTAATTTAATGTTTTGGGCCAGGCCACAACATTTCGCCCTCAGCAGCCTGGCCCACATTTCCTTGCCAACGCCGCCCGCCCAGACCCACGGAACTACTTTGTGGTCCCCTCCTTTCTTTGTTGTCTTGTTCAGAGACAAGAGAGAGGGTTGGGGAGGAAAAAAAAAAGATCGGCGGTGACTGATGGCGATGACGGCGGCGCAAGCGGAGGCGGAGGAGGAGCTGCGGCTGGAGCTGGAGGCGGTGGCGGCGGTGTACGGAGACGACGTCCGTGTGCTCCGCGACCTCCCACCCCACCTCGTCGTCCACGTGCGGCCCCGCACCGCTGACGACTCCTCGCAGCAGGTCCGTCTCGTCTCGCCGCACCCCACCCCTCCATCCCTCCCGATCGAGTGACGGGAGTTGCGGATAGACGAATCGCGTGATCAATCGACCGATTGGCCGACTGCTGCTCTGCCCTGTAGTATTATTATTCGGTAGTAGCTGGTGGGGGGAATTTTCCATGAGCTTTGAAGTCACTGTAATTGTGGCATCGCTTCTTTTCCATCATATTATATTGAAGGCATAGAGATTCATTTACTGTTTATTTTCTTATTAAACTTAGACATTGCTCATGTTTTCCAATCCATGCTGGTACTGTGACCAATATTGCCCTAAATAACACTCCTTCCATTAGGAGTTATATATTATAATTTATTGTTTATATGTGTGTTAATTTGATTATCTCTCTTCCAGTTTGTGGAGCTCTTTCTTGGAGTTAAAGCATCTTCACTGGTATGAATCTACCACCTTTCGAGATTTTCATCTGGTGTGTATCCCTATCTAAATTCTAGGTACTTCCATTTCAT
Organism: Miscanthus floridulus; assembly: GCF_019320115.1. NCBI lineage: Eukaryota > Viridiplantae > Streptophyta > Magnoliopsida > Poales > Poaceae > Miscanthus > Miscanthus floridulus. The sequence continues at coordinate 43,746,601 of NC_089589.1, forward strand.
GAAGAACTGTTATGGAACCAACGTTCAAATTTATTGAATTCCTTTACAAATTATAGTCAGTGGCTGCTAGTTTTATAAGTTCCCATTATAAGTTTGTAAACTTTTGTTTACCCTTGTGTTGTTCATGATTGTAACATGCCAATTCTCATATTGCCATGCATATTGTTTAGGAATCACTGTACACAAAGTCACAAACTTGGAGTTACTGGATTAGGTAGGTATGGTCTAGAATGTTACATGCTAGCTTAATGCCTCAATAATTTTCTTGTACAAGTCCCAAAAAAAAAAAAAATCTTGTACATGTAAAAATGTATGTTTCAATGATACATAGGAATAATGAGATTTTTGAAAGCTTATGTTTTGGAATAATGCGAACACACAACATCATTTTTTTCTCTGAAATGTCTGTCTTGGAAATACTAATAGTGTTTTGGGTTAATTGGATTCATGCCATTATAATTTTCGACGTTCGGAGAAACGCCATTACTATTCGTCTATTTTGAAGCATGCCATTACAGTTCTTCGTTTCCCACAAAAATGCCACTGAATACGTATGGGCACAGCCTGGGCCTAGCTGCAGACGTATACGAAGACGTATACTTCATCACCCCTGTCACTGACACGCGGGCCGCACATGTCATCTTCTTCTTCCTCTCCTCATCTCTCTCCATCCCGATGCTGCCACGGCCACGGCGAGCAGCAGCAGCAGCAGCACGCCGAGTAGCAGCAGCAGCACGCGCAGCCATGGTGGGCCGGAGCTCCTCTGCCTCGAGCTCCCGCGCTGCCATGGCAGACGGAGCTCCCACGCGGCCATGGCGCACGCCACGGCAGGCGGAGCTGACGGGCCAGAGCTCCTCCGCCTAGAGCAGCAGTAGCAGCAGCCCTAGGGGCGAAGCTCCAACCGCCGGAGCGTCGGCTCCGCGGACGGGGACGATGGCGTGCCCGCCTCCAGCTCTGGCCACCGCGAGAAGAAGCTCCGCCTTGTCAAGCCGTCATGGGGCTCCACGAGCTGCTGCTGCTTGCCCATTCCTGGTGGCGTCAGCGGAGCTCGAGGCGCGGGAGCTTCGGCCCGCCATAGCTGCGCGCGTGCTCCACCCACCATGGCCGCGCAGCAGCTCCGCCCGCCATGGCCGCGCCGGGGCTCGAGGCGGAGAAGCTCCGGCCCGCCATGGCCACGCGCGCAGCAGCCGCCGAGACCACGCGGGCGAGCAGCAGCAGCCTCCTCCAGTCGCCCGCATCCCTCCACTCCTCCTGTCGAGCACACTGCCAATGGCGGCTCTCGCCCACACCCCTTCGATGCACCCATCAGGAGAGAGAGATGAGGAGAGGAAGTAGAAGATGACAAGTGGGGCCCGCGTGTCAGTGACAGGGGAGATGAAATATATGTCTTTGTATACGCCTGCAGCTGGGCCCAGGCTATGTCCTTACGTATTCAGTGGCATTTTTGTGGCAAACGAAGAATTGTAATGACATGCTTCAAAATAGATAAATAGTAATGGCGTTTCTCCGAACGTCGAAATTTATAATGGCATGAATCCAATTAACCCTAGTGTTTTATCATGTTGAAACCAGTGTGCCTTTTTTCCTCTCAAGTGAAGAGGACACACATTGTAGTATTAGCATCATTGGTTTTGAACAAAACATATGTAGTATGAATAAGATTAGTGGGGAGCACATTTCTTGACATTATGACAACTGGAAATTTCATATTCAATTCTGTCATAAGAGTTTCAAATTACTAAGCTCATATGAGTGCTAAATATGCTTGGAACTTTATTCTACAGTATAATCATGTGCAGCTGCCATCCTCTTGGGCATAACCTTGTTCAGTATAGTTCATAATTTTGTTATATTTTTTGTTAGTGTTAAATGTTGGATTGTCGGTGCACTATGTATTTATGGCATAGCCACATTGAATTTGCAGTATCCAAAGGAACCACCACATATTTATGCTGTGGAAAGTAAGGGCCTTGATGAGAATCGGCAGATATATCTTATTACCAGCATCCAGAACAAGGCAAAAGAACTTTCAAACTACCCAATGCTTGTGATTTTGTGTGAGGTATTTATTGTCTTTTGCTTTGTGTACAGTACATAACAAGGATTTTTTAATGTCTTGATGTTCCGAAGACTTTTCACTCATAATGTGTCAGTTGAAACATTACATGCATTTGCATCTATATTCAAAAGTGTCTTGGGTGCCTGATCTCAGTTTGCTTTACCTTTAGAGATTCCTCTTTATTTTTATATAGGAAAGGACACAATAAAATGACTTCCGTGTACTGTACTAAGCTCTTGAAACTCTGGTATCTTTAGGCTACTATCAGATGGCATTTTCTTCTTTTAAAAAAGCTCTAGCAACCTAGAAGGACTAGGTGACATTGTAAATAAGAAAAAATAGGAAGCCAAAGTCAAAGAGGACAACAACCTCGGTTGTATCCACACCTTCTAATAGCTCTAGCTAAGCTTAGTTCCTTCATTCGAAGATATTATTCAATGATTTATATGTTAGGTTTAATTGTAAGAAGTGATGAAAGAACAAGAAATACTTTTTTCACGAACGGGGTTTACAGCCCGTGTTTCATTAAGATGAAAGGAGTTTTGGTACAACCGGTTGTTAGGCCTGCTACATCAAATCGTTTGCGAGTGGCAAGCGATATCATTAGCAAGGCTAACAACCCACGACGAAAGTGCCCTAAGAGACTATACGGTGGTCGTTGGTGCGACTATGCTTGCACCGGCATGGAACGCCCAGATAGAGGCTAAGGAGGTGAAACCCGCATCAATCCACTGTCCGCCTTCGCCATGGATGCGCTGCGTGACTACTGTTGGAGTGGAGACCTCATTCCTGAAGATCCTCGCGTTCCGTTCTTTCCAGACCTCCCACGAGACGAGAAGCACCAAGGAGTCAAAGCCCTGTTGCTGCTCCGAACTAAGCAAGAGCCTTCGACGCAGCCACCACTCGATTGGGTCCACCCCCCCCCAAGTGCACCATGAGCTGATGAAGGCCAACAGGTTGTGAAACCCATAACCAAATCTCCTTATTCACCACACAGCCCGACAGAAGGTGGGCTGCCATTTCAGTTGCCTGGTTGCAGGGCATACAGCCGTCATCGTCCTGCAGGCCGTGGTGTTTCCGCCGATCTACGGTCCAAAGCCTGTTGTGCATAGCCAGCCAAAAGAAGAGCTTCACCTTTGGAGGCGCTTTGGTATTCCACAACTCCTTAGCTCCCAGCAGCTCAGTCGACCCCGTGAAGAAAGCACGGTAAGTGGAGGACACCGAGTACTGCCTGTTCAGGCGACCACTTCCAGATGAACCGATCGGACTGCATGCGGTCCAAGACCGTATTCTGAACCAAGCTCCATGTCCTGAGGTAATCACAGAGTACCTGAGTTGTCGTCGCCCCGGTGATGTCCCTAACCCACCTCCGATTGAGCAACGCGTCCCTGACCTGAGCGACCGCGGCTAGTCCTCGAAGTTGCATTGAAGAGGGCCGGCGCGAATGAGTGTAGTGGCCCAACACTTAGCCACCAGTCCATCCAGAAACTTGCAGTCATGCCGTCAGCCCAGCCGAACCTGTGCATGCAGCCTCAAACATCGCCGTGACGACCGGCTCCCGCTTCGCCGGTAATCGAGCCCACCCCTTGTCTGGCTCGACTGCGGCGCAGCCACTCCCAACGAAGCCGCAGCGCAAAGCCGAAGAGATGAAGATCGATCATGCCAAGGCCCCCATTGACAGTTGGAGTACACACCGTGCGCCAGGCCAGCTTGCAGCTTCCCCCACTCGCTGTCTCTTTCCCAGTCCACAGAAGAGCCCTTCTTCTTTTGTCAATCTGACCAATCGCCCAATCGGATAGGCATGTCGCGATGGCGACGTGAACAGGGATGGCGGATAAGGTGACCTTTGTGAGCATCGCCCGTCCTGCGCATGTGAGTAGCCCAGATTTCCAGGTCGGAATTTTCTCTGCAATTGCGTCGACGATAGGTGTTCCTGAGCTCGACTAAGCTTGTAGATGGACAGGGGCACGACGAGGTACTTGCACGGGAATGGCGCAATCCGGCATGGGAAGGCCGCTTGGACCTAAGCAATGTCCTCGTCAGAACAGCTGAATTGGCGACGCCAGGCACTTGTCGACATTGGTCACCTGCCCCGATGCCCCAGCAAAGCAGTCAAGAATAGCATGGAGGCAGCCAAGATCGCGGGCCTGTTGGAGACAGGAAGACAACCAAATCATCGAGCGTACAGCGACGCACGGTGTTGAATGACCGTGCCTGGCAGCCTTGAGAAGATGCGCGGCGATCAGCCTCAACGATCAAGGAGTTGAGCACTTCCATGACTATGATAAATAGCATGGGCGACATTGGATCGCCTTGGCGCAGCCCGCGCGCGTGCGAGATACGACGTCCCGGCCGCCCATTGACAAGCGGCCTAGTGCTAGCCGAGGACAGCATGATGGCCAACAGATCAGTCCATCTCTGTGGAAAACCAATGTGACGGAGGAGGTCCAGCAGAAACGGCCAAGCCACAGAGTCGAAAGCCTTGGCGATGTCGACCTTGATAAGCACACAAGGAATCCGTCTGGTATGCAGGCCATTTGCAGGTAAGGCTTACTGTTCTGAAGTTGTCCTGGATGCATCTTCCTTTGATGAACGCGCTTTGATTAGTTCCGCACGATGGTCTTGAGGAACGGCGCCAAGCGACGGGCAAGGCATTTGGATAGCAACTTGCTAAAGCTGTGCATGAGGCTTATCGGCCGGTAGTCCTTCAAAGTTGTCGGTTCTGAGTTTTTGCGCAGCAGGATCATTAGCGCGTCGTTGAGTAAGTAGAAGCTTCTTGCATCAAGAGACCAAAGCTGGTTGAAAGCATTCACGATCTGGACTTTGAACCGGCCAGGCGACCTTGTAGAATAGGCCGGTGAAGCCGTCTGGCCCCTGGCGCCCTGTCACTCGGTAACTCCTTGACTGTGTCCCAAACCTCAGCCTCGGTGAAGCAGTCACCCAGGCGCTCAAGGTCGAGCTGTGGGATGCCAAGCTGCTGAAAGTTGATGCCGTGCGATCAGGTTAAAGGGTTTGCCAAGGATATCATTGTAGTATTCATAAATCAGATCTGATTTAGCCTCCTCAGCTGTAGAACCACTGCCCACCGTGCTGCAGCGTCGGTATTGCATTTTTACAGCTACGATGACAAGCCTGCAGGTGGAAGAACTTAGTGTTCGCATCACCTTCTCCCAAGAATCTGATCCGCGACCGTTGCCTAGCAATAGTTCTTGCCAGCGAAGCCAGACCAAGGGACTCCCGCTTGAGGTCTCTTCTGAGCTCATGCTCCTCGTCGGTCAGCGCCCTAAAATCCTGCGCCGTGTCCAGTTGCTCAATTAACTCACGCGCGGCAAACAACTGGAAGCAGACACTGCCCACACATTTTGCACTCCAGCTTTTTAGGGCTTTGAAGAACAAGAAATACTGCAAGTTTGTTTTATAAAATACTAAACAAAGTCTTGTGTCCAAATTCCCCAAAACATACCAACACATCCTCTGAATAATTCTGTAACTAGAATCAGTTAATAACCATGATAAGAATTGTTATTTTAAGAGGATGGATCGTGTTCCCATATCTTTCGCTATGATCTAAGTAAGTTTGCACGCAGGAAGCTCGGAGAGATCCTCTCGAATATGAATCATCCAGCTGGGGATTGTCCATTGTGCCTATATCCTTTAGTGGGAGAGGATAAGGTTGGATCTGAGTTGCCATTTATGAAGTTGATGTCATGCTACCACTGCTTCCACAGGTTGACAAAACTGTACAATAGTGAAGCAATTTATTCTGTCTAGTTTGTAGCTTATACTTTTGCACTTTTCCATTGTAGTGACTGCATTATGAGATGGTGGGAATGGCTCCAACATGGTGACGCCAACCTGAAGGAGCGTTATACTGGAGGTGCTGACATTATTTCGCGTTTAGCTGTTTTCCCTATTTGAGTTTTGAGTATATTTGTTAGTTATGTTCATGTTTGATATTGATATTATTCCCATAGCTTTTGCCTGATATAAAGTCAAGAGTGTGCTCTCTCTTATAAATTGCAATTGGATTCTAGGCTTCTCGTCCATTTTCAAACAAGGATAATACATTCTGGTAGCATTAGTTTACTGACTTACTACTGTAGGGAAGCACATTAAGTCTGCAATGTTATTTCTCGCATACAATGGCATTTAGCACTCTGGCCTCAAGGCTGGAAATGTGACAATGTAAATCCTTCCATACACGTATTTAACACTTTTGTTTGTTGGTTTGATATGCTAAACATTGTTAATCTTAGCTTGTGCAACTAGTTATTGATGCTTCTAAGGGTTTCAATTTGTCCAGCTCAGACAAAGCATTATAATGTGAATCAGCCAAGAGGATTTTGTCCAGTTTGCCGCAAAGTGTTTGATGAGAAGGATATTGAGCATGTTCGTGATCTGTTGGGTGACAATACTTCCCGGCTGGTATGTATCAGATATGATTCATGCACAATTGCACCATTCCTGCTTTTACATACATTGGTAGTTTAGTTTCACTCCATCCAAATATTGAACATGATATTTAGAGGCCAAATCACCATTTTCCTTCATATTGTTACTCTAAACTATTTCAATGAGACCAACAATAACGCTTTCTGTATTTGTTTGTTCACCTTCAGACATTGTTAACAGGTGACCTGGGTGAAGATGAAAAGGAGTTACTCCATTCTGAGGCAGAGCAAAACAGGAGAAAAAGAATCGAGTCACTTATTAATCTGCAGCAAGAACGAAACGGCCTGATTGAACCAAAGAAAGACCTTGCCATACAACCGGGAATGTATGTTTCTCTTCCTCCCAGCATGCCAGAAACAGCTGAAGAAGAGACTGCTGATCCCAGCAAAGACACCGCTACTTCAACCTCAGAAACAGAGCAACATGGCCTGGCAAACAACGCCAGTAGCAATAAGCCCAAGAATTCAGGCCATCGAAGGAGAAACAGAGCTAATAGAAGACAGCCTCATGGCCAGCCACCTAGGCAGCAGTGGCAGAGGAAAGAAGCAGACACTTCACACCAATAACATTGAAGCAATGAGGAGGATGTGACTTGTTTTTATCGGTTATGTATATTAATGTTGTGCCCTGCATTTGTTTCATAATTGTGAGGCATGACACAGCAATGTTTTGGCGCTGCTATGACAGTTTTATTCTAGGGGTACTCTGGAAAGAACCCTGCACTGGATTCTATGCTAGTATAAAACAGCATGCTTGGCTAGTACACACTGTATTTGATATTTTTTGTGTCATTGCCAGGCACTATGTTCAAATTGCTTGGCCATAGTCAGAAAAGAAACGGATTACACTATTTCTTATTCCTTGTTCTTCAAGTTGCCTTATGTGTTTGAACTATGAAATACATAGATTAAAATTTAGGTCATCTGAGACGCAATATTAGGCTTCAGGCTTTCTGCGCTGGTATGCAAAATTTGCAGGGGAACTATGTTGGTAACCCAGTAACTATGCATTTGAATAACTGAATGTAGGTCGAGGTACTGTATATTACAAATTTACACAATGTGGATGGTTACCATAGCAATTATCTGGTTCACCATGAATAGCAGTACAAAAGCACGTACAGAAGGTTCTATTATTTGTCTGCTACTAAAACATAACACTTCAATTACACCCGAGTTGCATAAATCCTCATGTTGCTTCACTATAAGTCTTGTACTTCATGCTTTGGCAACCATAGTTGCTTTTTGATGCTTCAGTTGCGGTTGCCTGCCTCTGCCTTGTCTGTCTTGCCCAATAAACAACCACAAGCACATATGTTTTGTCATACAGTGCGTGTCGAAGAGGCGGAAATAAGCAATTCTCCATCGTTTCATGAATAACAGAGAAAAGAAAACTGCCCAGATTCCAGCTACGAATCCGCATCCAAGTCCAATGTAGAAGAATTCTAGCCCTGGACCATCTTCAGTTTTTGTTGAGTGACCTTGCTTTGGTGCATCAATGCTTGAGCAATTATTTTCAAGAGGAGGCCTGCAAAGGCCGATGTTGCCGGTATACATGGAGGGATTTGCTGCATAGAGGGTGTCAAGCTGCGATCCGGATGGTATTCTTCCGGTTAGATTGTTGTACGACAAATCCATATAGCTTAAGAATGCCAAATTCGATAGACTTGTGGGTATTTCCCCGTTAAGCATGTTCCTAGAGAGGTCAAGGAATTCTAGTGACTGCATTGTCCCAATCTTGTTGGGTACATTTCCACTGAAGTGGTTTCGCGAGAGATTCAAATTTGACATGATGAGTATAGGGAACTTCACCAGTCAAGTAGTTCGAAGACAAGTCTATACTCATCATGTCCATAAGAATAATCATCACGCTCGGATCATAGTTAAATTGATGCCCCTTTGTATTTTCTGTCAAATTAATACCAAGATATACTACTATTCTGGGATAGTCAAAGAAGGCCCGTGTATACTGCCCTGGCTGTTTTCTCTGTGACATTGCAGTGAAATCCATGAAGTTCCTAGGCAATGAACCAGATACATTATTGTCTGATATATCCAAATACTGAAGGCACTTAAGACTTGTGATGCCAGTTGGAATGTTCCCAGAGAACTTGTTGTGACTTAGCCGTAGCAATCTTAGTCTCTCGAAGTTTCCAATCCAGACAGGCAAACTGCCTGAGAAAATATTTTCTCCCAAATCCAGGAGTGTCAACTTAGTACAATTTTGCAGAAAAGGTGGGAACTGGCCAGACAAACTATTGTTACTTAACTCCAAAGTTGTAATACTTGTCATCCCATAGCACTTGGGAAATTCTCCTTTAAAGAAGTTATTAGCCAAGTTTATGATCATCAGTTGCTCACAATTACAAATAGATTCTGGAATACTACCCGTAAATCGATTAGAAAACAGGAAAAGGTGTATCAGTTTTGGAACTCCAAAATCAGAGGGCAGGGGTCCAAACAAGGAATTCATTGAGAGGTCCAAGTCCGTCAGGTTTCGGGCAAAGGTGGTATTGGACCATTTAATTGGTTGGAATCGAGAGCGAGAACTTCCAGCAGAGAGAGATCATTTCCACATCTGTGGGCAAACTTCCACCGAACTGATTGTCAGAAATGTATAAATATTGAACTTTTGAAAAGGCCTTAGAGAACCAGTGTGGAAGAGTATCAATTATTCCTGTGCGTGAGAGGTCTAGATAGTAAAGATCCACATGCCACTGTAGCCATCCAGGAAAAAGAGGACCCATTTGGCAAGTGGCAAAGCTTGCATAATACAGTCTAAATGAATGCTGCCACTCCGAGTTCATCTCAATCTTCAGAGAGTTATGAGATAAGTCTATGTATTGTAAGCTGTTTAGACCAGCAAAGTGTTCCTCCGTGATCAGTCCTTGTAAATCATTCTTGGACAAGTCTAACTTGATCAAACTTGACATGCCAGCAATCTCATGTGGCACGCCTCCAGTGAAGAGGTTGAAAGCGAGGTCGAGGGTCTTTAAGCTTGTAAAATTCACAATAAATGCTGGTAGAGGTCCAGTAATATTGTTGTGACTAAGGTCAAGAACAGCTAATCCGGTTAAGTGCACCATGGAATTTGGTAGGGTCCCCACCAATTGACCTGAACCCAGATGCAGTTCCTCCAATCCATTGGACGAACATTGCGGTAACCCTTCAATTACCTCAGTCACATTGCAATTTAAAGAACACCCCTCCAGATCCAGGTACCACAAGTGGCAAAGGTTCATCAAGGTTGCTGTGGGCATTTTGATTGGGTTATGCGATAGATCAAGGTACTGCAGAGCTGTGATGGCTCCCAGTGCTTCAGGAACTTGACCATACAAAGCGGCATCCTCCAGGATGAGGTACTTGATATTTGTTAGGTTCCAGAACCAACATGATGCAATTGGGTGGTCGAACTAGCTGGTTGCCTGAGAGATGGAGCTCCTCAAGGTTTGTCAGGTTGAGGCGTGCTAGCGATTGCTGCTGCTGCTTTTTTGCACTTGTAAGGGAGCAACCAGTAAGGTCCAGGACCCTCAGAGAAGGAATCACGTTCACCACATGAGGCCAGTCAACTACCGTGCTGAGATTCATCGACCCGAGACTAAGGTACTCTAGGAAAGGTAGGCGTGTCAGCCATGACAAATCCGTCGAGCTCGTGCTCGTACAGGAAACATTGAGATATTGTAACTTTGACAGGTTGCCAAGTTGATGAGGCACCTGGCCGGAAAACTGTATGCCAGAGAGGTCAAGATACCGGAGGTTACTGAGAGAGCCCACGTGCTCAGGAATACGCCCAGTCGAACCCTGGAGGTTGTTCCAGCTTAGGTCAAGGTGCTCCAGATGTTCCAAATAAAGCAAAGACGGACTTATCTGGCCGACCAAGCCTGTGAAATCCTGCTGCTCGTTGTCGTTGCTGAGAAGAAGCTCGAGGACATGGCCGGTCCGGTTGCTGCACCGGACGCCTCTCCACCGGCAGCAGTCCTGCTCGTCGAGGCCGCCTCCTCGTTGCCACGATGTGAGGACGCCTGCCGGGTCCTCGGTGACGCCCTGCTTGAAGGCGAGCAGCGCATCCCGCTCGTGCCATATGCAGCTTGCCCCAACATTGTTGGAGTTGGAGTCACCAAAACCTGGTGGCTGCTGCGCATTGGTAAAGCTGCAGGACGATGCCGTGATGAGCAGCACGAACAACCTTGCAGCTGCGGAGCGATGATGCATCGTGGTGGTGATGAGCAGAGCAGTGAGCACGCACTGGCTTGCACTCTATACAGCTAAGCTACTCAAAGGTTTCCTCCCTTCAAATGCCGTGCTGGAGCCTGGAAGGAACAAAATAAACTAATTCTAAGTATGGTCTGTAGCTATTTGTATTATTGGATATTGTAGGTGGGAATATGCCGTCGGTGAAGAGATTCGTTGACTTGGCAGACATGTAAGTGGAAGCTGTCTCGGTCTTTGGTCAGTTTCCTTAATTTTATTACAGGTCAACGCCGGGAGAATGAGCAGTTCCAACTCCATAGCAGCCCATTATCCAAAAAAAAAAAAAAAAGCTCCATGATAGCAGCCTGTAGCAAGCTAAGTTAAAGAATTGCCATTACAGTTGTTGCTCCGTTTGCAGTACCTAAGAAACCTGTCCCAGATCACAACGTGATACATGCATAATTTATAGCATGGCTTGTTGAAGTCAGTAGTAGAGAACATACTTTCCATCTTTGGCTTTAGTCTCGGCCAGGATTTGGCCCGGCAGTAATAGAAGAATTAGTCCCGGTTGGATCATCTGCCCTTTTTTTGGTAATTTAATGGGCAATTACTCCGCATTTATTCCTTGTCTCCCTTTCCGGGAACCCTCCCACGACTAGCTTGCTCCTTTGGGAAGCCCTCGGCCTCTCCCCGCGCAACTCCCAGCGAGGGTGAGAGGCTAGGGGTGACTCCACAGTTTAATTTCTCATTTTGTTTCGGTTAGCTAGCGCAATTAAGTTTAATTCCATCAGCCTGGCACCCCAATGCTGTAGTGATCTCTCTGTTATACATAGTTAGTATATGTATGTACTTAAGAGCTATTTAGCCTCTCCTAATTAAGCCCAAACGTTATGTGTATTTGGAGCCCAGTAAAAAATAGCCCATTTAGACCTATCCCATGGCTGCACTAGCTTCATTTGACGACCGTCACCCACTTGAGGGTCGGATGCATGGTCTGACTGTTCATCTTCCCTGCTTCATGTTCTTGGCGTTCTAGCAGACTGCGGCGGCTGATCTTTCCTTTTTTTTTTTTCTTTTTTCTTTTTTTTTACCGATCCCGGAAAGCTCATGTTATTGCAGTGTCCGGTACCCACGATGGTCATGTAGGCCACTTAGGGCAGTCCCAATGATGTATTGATGATGGTTTCTATTCTCATTAAATGATTTGCCACGTAGGCAAAACGCTAACATGGTAACGTAATTAATAAAGAAAGAGAGCAAAAAATCATACAAATGGTTTTCTCAAGAAGAAATTAGGTCTTCTCTTGACCCAATGCACCAAGAAACCATGAAATCGCCATTGGGGAGAAACCACCAGTTTCTAGCGGGCTCGTGCCGCACTCCCATTGGAGGAAGAAGATAGAGTTAGGAGAGAGAAAGAGAAAATAATTATTACTCATAGAAACCATGGGTTGAAAAATAGTATTTTTTTTTACGATATCCTATGTTATAGAAACTACTAGTTTCTTTCGTTGGGACTGCCCTTATCTTCCTACGCCTGATGGACCCGTAGTCCGGACACTTTGCTTGGCGCGGACTCGAGCACCATGGCGAGGGAAAAAATTGGATGACACGTGTCACCAGTCAACGGTAGCATATGGAACACACCGTGGGCAGAGGGAACTATCCCACCCAATTTTTTTTACCGACGAGGAGATAGACCTGCATATATTAAACTCGATAAAGCTCCTAGAATCGGCGCATTCTCAGCGCCCCTGGTACTGTTCACTGCCACGTGCTCGCCTGGAATTGGCACAAGGAGAGCGCTTCAACCACTGTTCTGTTTACTGTTCGTCAATCAGCCATCTCCACGTGCCTCGTGCGTGTGCCCGCCTGCATTTGCTCTCTCAGGGTTCATTCAGGCCCGCACGTCTACAACCTTTATTAGACAAAAAAAAAAGTAACTGGCAGCGCCTCGAAGCCTCCGCGTCGTCTTCTTTCACTCCCCCAAAGCCCCAAAGAAAACCCGCGCCTCGCCGTCTCCGCCTCTCCTCTCGATCCTACTCTTCCTCTCCCCCGGCAACCGCGTGCCCGGATGCCGCGCCCAGCCACCTCGCCATCGCCACCTCCGCGTGTTCCATCCGTGCCGGCGCCGGATCCTGCACGCCTGCCACCGCTCTGCCTCCACAGCGCGCGCAGATGGTGCCCCCGTCTGCCTCGCCGTCGGCCGCTGCTGTAATCCGTGGCCCCGTTGCTACGCATCAGGTCGCCCTCTCTATCTTCCTCCCCTAGACGGAGCAGCAGTCGGCTCCACATCCAGCCTCCTCGCCTTCTCCAACCAAGGTACTCTCCCCCTCTCTCTAATTTGGTTCGGCTTGTCTCTGATTGCTCCTACTGGGTGGACAGCGCATTCGAGGTGATAGCCATCCACTGCAGCACCTGGACGTCCCCAATGAGGTGTTTGGAGGAAAAAGAAATCGAGGGCGCCACTGTCACGGGCCTCACGGCCGTGACGTCCGATTGCAGCCTGGCCTGGTCACGGAGGGCGATATCCTCCACGTTATTAGCGACTATTCCGGTGAACAACTACAACACGATGTTTTCTATTCCTTTACATGAGTGCTACTTCAAACCACGTATCTACATGTGAAATCTGCAGGCTCCTAATGCGGATGGACAGACAGAGGAAACTTTTGGCAGCCTTCCTCACACGCCATCAATGTGTTTTCTGAAATTTAGGCCATGTCAATTTGCTATTTTCTGGGACATGGACTGGCCAACCTTTGTTTATGTTGTTGTATTATCTATCTTCTTGCGGAAATAAAATTTAACCAACATGTTTTTTCCTGAAAAAAAATTTGGTCTGCTTGTGTGTTCTGAACTTTCATTTTGACGATGCTTCATATCTGCATGTTTGATTCAATTTTCAATGCATTTCAGGGGTTGTCAGTGTTGGTGACGATATTTTGAGTTCTGATGGCAATCCATTGCCCAGTGCCTCCATGCTACAAGCTTAATTAGAGCCCACAGATTAAAGATTTGTCAGCAGAAATTTAGACATCAACAGAAATTTAGACATCAACAGTCTCCACGGTACATGCTTAATCTAAAGCCCACATATTAAAGATTTGACGGCGCAAATTTCCATATTCACATACATTGCGGACATGACCCAGCATCTCTTTTCCCAATTAATTCCTACTTGCATAGCACATAGTTATCTCCAATATTTTAGCAAATAATGGTTTCATCTGATTTCCTAGGTTGTGTCCATTGATTTTTTGCTTATGTACAACTCATCCATATGGTATGCAAGCCATCTTGCTACCAGTTACCTGCTCGGTCCATTGCTTCATGGTCTCACTTTGCCTGTTTAAAATCTCTGCAAAATATATTTTTGTGCTGGCACCTGTTGTTCAGCAAATTTGCGCGTCAAACCCTTGCAATTTTGATTTTGTGCCTTCCAGCTTACCTCTATTGGATAGTTGGTATTCGATGAACAACAGTTCGGTAAGTAACATTTTCCTGTTGTATATGTTGTAATTGTCGATCATGCATTTCTTAAATCTTTAACATAGGTTGCCATTTTTTGTGGTTACGCTCTTGGTTTATCTGATCCAAATGATTATTCAGTAAAAGGAAGACTTTTCCTTTTTTCTGTTTTGATGCACCTGAGATAGCTACATATCTGGCCTGTAGTAGTCTGAGATAACTTATGTAGTTTTGTATTACCAAAGTACTCAGCAGAAAGATAGTTCTGTGTTGGACAATTGTACATCATTTTTCCAAGGAAGGGTGTGGCCTCAAATGGCATCTACAATATTGCTGCCAAGCCAAACGCTACTTGCATCGGCATCGTCATGCCTTCCTATGGTACTACATTTACCTGCACTTTATATTCATTTTCTGTTCTGAGCAAATATAATTTATCTCATAACACCTTATGATACATTTTAATTAGAATTAGTTACTATGAGTTCTGTCATGGATCTAGCTGTGGAACAGAACAGGTTATCAACCATGCATTTTTTTGGGCATGGAGCAAGGCTGCATGACCCTTTTTTTTGTCCAACTAATATAAAAGAAATTTTAAAAACACATAGTGGTTTGGTTTCTCATTCACTAATCTAATAATTATGGTGCTTCCTGCTTTGTGCCTCATTAGGACGAAATCAGACATGGATATTGACTAGCTGTACACGCTCATTTTAGGAATTGATTAGATGCAATTTAATGTAATAACATTAGTGACTGACCTGTGGAATCCAATCCTTGAGAAAAGGTACAGTTTGTGTGCTATGACCAGTTCAGAGTTATCATTGACTCATTCTTTCTCTTTTATGAAACCGTTCTTACAACGATAACCTTTTTTTCCTTGAATAGTGAATGAAATTTCTGCAGACTAACCTCATTAACAAGGTACTCAATTTTGCACGAGAGGATACAAGTCATTGTCAGATGGGACCTGGAACTAATGGCTTACTAGGTCGCTTGATGAAGAATAGACACGGTCTTATATGATGTTTTTGCCAACACTCAGTCCAAGAGTAACCACATTTCCTGTAATCTTCATCTAAATTATACAATGGACTAATGTCTCTGTAGTTTATTTATGTTTAATTTAGTGTTCTGCATTGCAAATTTTATTTTCTACTGTTTTGTACGCCACCCTATTGTATCGCTGGGACTATATAAATATAGTCAATTATTCATAATGGTTGTGTAAAGCATAGATGAATTAGTCTTATCACATATGTAGTCAAGTGCTTAATCGGTCTTGCATGCACATTTGAACAGCCTGCTAGCTTCCGCTTGCTGCCATTAGCGCGAAGCAAAAACGGGCGCGGCGAAGCGCGCCCACCGTCCTAGTATATATATATACCATCTGGCTTCACCTACATGTTGTTGTCCCCAACGGGGCCAATAACGGGCTGACATATGAGCACCGGCAGCGCCATGCATTCGGGGCTTGTTTGGTTCAAAGCCAGGACCAAATTTGCCTGGTGAAGAGGTGCCTGGTGCTGCCTGTGCTCCATTTGGTTAGGATTGGGACCCTGGATAGCTGACTGGGCCAGGCAGGGGCTGCCTCAGCCAGGCGACCGAAAACGAGCGCCTGAGTGCAGCGCCGATGTTGCCTGGGTGGGCTACTGTTCAGTGCTTTTTTTTCTCCTTTGTTTATATTACTTTGTTGTACGCTATAGTTCCTTGATGAAATGAGTGAGACTCTTATTTCTATTTCCTATTGTTCATCTGTGATAGGTGCAACCGAGATACATTTAGTACATTTTATTCTGTTTATTCCTTAATCATATGAATGAATTATTAGGAAAATAAAATATTAAAAGTATTTATATTTTATATTACTTTATTAAAGGTTTTATTTATATTATTTTTGTATTATAATAATATATATTACTCGAATGATGCTAAAGTTTTATATAGAAGAAAATATATTTTCTTTTTTATTAAACTTCTCAGGCATATTCTATTTCTTTTTTCAGTAAAAACTTTTTGTATATTTTATATTTTCTAGTCTTTCTCCCCTCGGTTGATCATGTTCACGTTAAAATTAGCATAATGTGTGCAGTATAATTATAATTATCTTTCTTCCTCATACGTTCTTTCCTTAGACATTTTTTTAAATAGCTAGGAAATCTATTAGCTTTATTTGTAATTTCAAATATATTATTAATTGAGAAAATATGGATGCTTTTATTTATTTATTATTATTTATAACCATAACCGTGTATGTTTAAATATGGTATTATACCTTTCATTAGCTTTTAAATATGTACTGTATCTTTTATTAGCTTTTCCAGGCATATGCTTCCAACCAAATGAACTATCTTGTAACTTGCCTGGCCAGACAGATTCCATCGATTTTCCAGACAACTTTCATGCAACACTTTTTGTCGTACTCCAGGCTTCCATCCAAACAGGGCCTCGCTGCTTGGCACGTTGAAGCTACTAGGCATCGCCAATGCAAGGACTCAGCAGGTCCTCTTCGACTCGTGGCAGCGTGACGAAGCCGACATGGAATGATGGACAAGAGCAGGACTGGTACCGTGCCGGTCGGGACACGCCGTCGCCGTGTGTGGTGAACTGGTCATGGACGGATCGGAGGTGAAAGTTAATTCCCTGGCGACGGAGAAAGCACGTCGTCATTGCCACGAACGCGTGATCCCCAGCGTGAGGTCCTGGGCAAACTATCGCCATTTCCTATCTTGAACGTCGCGTCGCGTCAGCCAACTCCACAAGCACGTACAAAACTGACAGTTACGTTGCAGCTTGAATGTTAAATATAAACCCACATGCATGTACAAGCTAAAAATGTAATATTGCAGGCATCCAACACTAGTAGTGCACACACACATTTTTATTTACGCTAAGCTTTGAGAGATCGAAACTCCATTAACCCCCACACCCACATCATGCGTCCAAGAGGACCAATGTTGTTGCTGCTCCTGATCGTAGCATCAGCTGGCACCATGTTCTCCTTCTCCCCGACCTCAGACGCACTACTGGCGCCGCGCCACCGATACCACAATGGCACGGGAACAGCTAATTCCAGCTGCTTCACGCGCGAGAGGGAGGCCCTGCTGGCGTTCAAGCAAGCCATCAGCAGCGACCCGGCTGGGCGCCTTGGCTCATGGAACCAAGGTGAACAAGACTGCTGCAGATGGAGAGGCGTCCGGTGCAACAACCACACCGGCCACGTTTTGGCGATTCAGCTTCGCAACCCGCAAGCCGATGATCTCCAAGATTCTTATTGGGATGCGGCTTTGGGAGGCCAGAGAAGTCCATCCTTGGTCTCCTTGCAATATGTTGAGCATCTTGACCTCAGCTGGAACAACCTTTCGGGGCCGGCATGGCGTATGCCAGAATTCTTGGGCCTTTTAAAGAACTTGCGGTATCTCAACCTCTCCGGCATGCCATTTTTCGGGAGGGTGCCACCTCAGTTGGGAAATCTGTCAAAGCTGCACTACCTTGATCTCTCACCCAATACAGACGCCATCCCATTCCCATGGATCCAAACTTGTACTCTACTGATATATCATGGTTATCAAATCTGCCACTAGAATACCTCAATATGGCCTCTGTAAACCTCAGCAGGATAGTTGACTGGTCTCTGGTGGTCAACAGGGTTCCTTCTTTGAAGGTCCTTCGTCTTCCTGGTTGTTCTCTTACAAGTGCAAACCAATCTATCCCACACCTTAATGTTACAGACCTTGAAGAGCTCGAACTCCTCGGGAACTACTTTGACCACTCGGTTACATCATGTTGGTTCTGGAACTTGACAAGCCTCCAGCATCTTGACCTTTCTGGAACTAATTTGTATGGTAAAATTCCTGATGCATTAGGAGATATGACGTCCCTCCAATTCCTCTTTCTTTCAGATAGTGGTGGAGGCATAGACATCATGACACCGAACTTGAGAAATTTGTGCAATTTGGAAATCATAGACTTCAGTCTCAGTAACTACGATGGCAACATAACAGAGTTGTTTTGGAGATTGCCAAAATGTTACCCCAACAAATTGAAGCGACTTTATCTGGGAAGCAATAACTTGAGTGGAGTGCTACCAAATCATATAGGGCGATATGACTACTTAATCATAATTGATCTCTCCCGAAATCAAATCACAGGACATCTGCCATCTGATATCCATAAGCTAAATAATCTATGCATACTTGATCTTTCTAATAACCATCTCACTGGATCTTTGCCTTCTGAGATCGGTACTCTTAGTAACTTGATTAACCTGGACCTCAGCAGCAACAACCTTGACGGGGTGATCACCCAAGATCACCTTTCTGGCCTTACAAACTTGACGAGTATTGACTTGTCAAGTAATTCCTTGAAGATCACGGTGGATCCAGAATGGATGCCAACGTTTAGACTTGAAACAGCAGTTTTTACATCGTGCCAGATGGGTCCTCGGTATCCTGCTTGGCTGCAGTCGCAAGCCAGTATAGATGAGCTATTTATGTCAAACACATCCACTAGTAGAGAAACGACTTTTGATCCCGCCTCGAAATTTGGCTTTAGTCCCGGTATTTTTCGCGTCCAGGACTAGAGAGACCTTTAGTCCCGGTTTGTAGCTCCAACCGGGACTAAAGGTCCCTGCCCAACGGCTACTACGGCAGGCTTTTGCTGCAGGGGACATTTAGTCCCGGTTGGAGCTACCAACTGGGACTAAAGGTTAACTTTTACTCCTGGTTGGTACCTCCCACCGGGAGTAAAAGTCTACTCCCGGCTGGAGGCTCTGTCCGGGACTAGAAAGGGACCTTTAGTCCTAGTTGGTAGCTCCAACCGGGACTAAAGGTCCCCTCCTATATAGCCTTTCTTCCTACCCAAGCCCGAGCCACTTCGAGCTCATTGTTTTCTTGCTTCATCGCCGGCCTCTCTTCTTCCTCATCGTCGGTAATCACAAGATTTTCTTTGATTCCTCCATCGATTCTTCGGTTATAAAGGTTATCAACTTTATACTCTCATATTTCATCAGTAGCATATCTCATTTTGTAGACTAGATATATGTGGTTTTTTATGATAGAATTTTTTTTATTTGTAAGCCATTTAAGCTCAAAATCACTTTAAAGTTTGCATATTTGGATGAAGGAAGGTTATAGTAGTTATTCAAAACTAGTATTCAGCTTTCATTTCTAGAATGCAAGCAAACTTCATGGTTTAGAGATATAGAGAATTTTAGAGTTTTTTTATTTTATTTGTTTATAAAATAAGAAATTTATATTATATTAAAAATGAGTATAGAGAGTAGATGACAACTGCTTCTGGGTCCTCGGCCTCTCATCGGGTTCCAAAGCGACTGAGGCCGGACCTTCCTCTTATTGCATGCGGCAAGTGCGAGGAGAAGATTGTGATGGAGTACCGGGTGAGGAAGGAGTGTCCCAACAAAGGCCGTATCTTCTATAAGTGTCCGAATCGCAATGTGAGTTATTTTGTCGAATTTGATGATTATGGTTAATTTATACTTATTTTCATGATGATTGTGATTAAAGTTCTAATTTTTTGTTTTAATTTAAGTGGGATGGCACTGGATGTTCAGGCTGGTACTGGGAGGAAGAGTATGTTGAACACATGCAAAACTCTCTTGCACAGGCGGCTACGGCGGCTGATGAGGAAGTGATCCTACGGAAGAAGCCCATATATGTTGAACAAACGCATGGCCGAGGCAAACAAACGTGATGGTTTCATTGAGGGCGTGCATTCTTTCTTACGTGTGGCCGAGGCAAACAAACACGATGGTTTCATGTGTTGCCCATGTGCCATATATAAGAATTTGAAAGAATATGCTAGTTCAAGGAGTCTTCATTCACACTTGTTGAAGTCGGGTTTCATGCCAAACTATATTTGTTGGACGAAACACGGAGAAACCGGGGTTGTAATAGAAGAAGGTGAAGAAGAACAATGGGACGATGATGACATTATTGCTGAATATGGTGTTTTAATGATACTGCAATGGGGGAAGCTGAAGAAGAGGTAGTGGTAGAAGATGAGCTTGCTAATGATCTTGGTCATGCCATTTGTGACGCACAAAGAGAATGCGAAAGTGAAAAGGAGAAGATCAAGTTCGAGCGCATGCTAGAGGATCACAAGAAATTGCTATACCCAACTTATGATGCGGGACAGAAAAAAGTTGGGTACCACACTGGAATTGCTGCAATGGAAGGCAAAGAATGGTGTATCTGACAAGGGATTTGGGGAGTTACTGAAAATCCAAAAGAAAATGCTTCCGAAGGATAACAAATTGCCCGTCACTACGTACGAAGCAAAACAGGTAGTCTGGGTACATGCATGTCCTATTGACTGCATCCTCTACCGTGGTGAGGAGTACGAGTCTATACAACCCTGAGGCATTAGGTGAACTGGGTACGCAAATGTACTTGCTAAACAAGTGGTACATGGCGGCATGTGAACGGGGAGAGACTTTTGTTTCTGTCAGAGTTAGAAACCAACATTAGAATTACACCAACTATGCCACCTGAACTATTGTAAGTGTGATTATTTTCTACTATTAAAGTGTATATATATAAAGCTATATGTATATATATAAATTATATATCCTCACACTATATTTTTATATATGTAGATATGAGATGACAAAACTCAGAAAGAGACAGGATAATGATGTTGGTTTCGTTGATCCAAATGTCGTATTCAAACACCCTAATCCCCCGCCTGGATGGAAAGCTGAACTCGAGAAAAATCTCATGAGGTTCTTAGTGAACCAACAAAACAAGGACATACTATTCCCCTACAACTTCAAGTGAGTGTTAAATAATTAATGTTGATCATATGAACATTTGTTCAATTATTTGCTTACTAGCTAAGCTATCTCCCATATATATATGTTGACTCTAGTTAATGTCGATCATATTTGTGTATAAAAACGTATGCAGCAATCATTGGATATTGATGGTCATCGATATGGCCAATAGTCGGTTGAGCATCTTAGACTCATTAAGAAAAGAGCAAACAGAGTACCAAGACATGATAGATATTATCCAAGGGTAATTTGGTCTCTCTAGCAACTATATATACCCCGATCTCTTAACTGCAACAATTATTAAAGGCCAAATTAATTTTTTATTTTATTGGGCGTAGTGTTTGGAAAAGTTTCATTGAGGAACACCACATAAAACATTATAAAGCGCCACTAGATGTAATCGCACACAAAGTAAGTACTAGCTACATTTATATATATAATTCAATTAACACCATGCATGCTTCAATTCACCGGATCCTTTTTCTCGTAAAAGTGGGTTCTGAGGCAAGAACAGGGGAACAACTACTGTGGATACTATGTTTGCGAGTTCATCACGGCGTACTCAAAAAGAACTCCTGAAGAGAACCTCAAAGTACGTTATATAAATATATTCATATATTCACAATTTCTTGTATTGCTCATATATATAAGTAATCATGTGACCAACACACACACATATATATATATATATTAATACTCTTCCTTTAACTTTTATTAAAGACTCTATGGTTGAAGAAAAAGTCATACGACGTGACCAATTGAAAGCAATTCAAGAGACCATAGCAGGATTTTTTTAATGACCAGGTCCTCAACCCTGCCGGCGAGTTCTACAATGACATCAACAAAACATGGAAGCCAAACTAAATGGAGTGAATTTATTATCCCAAGGATATGATAGAATATAGAATACAAGCTTTATTTGTAATATATATATATACATATTATATGTACATAAAATAACGTACAATATATGTATATGCATGTAATATATACGTTAGTTTCATACTTTAGTTTGTACAAAATATTCAAACATTATAAACGTGTAAAATACGTATATTATTAGCAGCGTAGAATGCGTATTCGAAAACCTATTCGAAAACCAAAACGAATCATCAATTGAAAATAGAAACAAAAAAAGAAAAAAAGGAAACCTTTAGTCCCGGTTGGTAATACCAACCGGGACTAAAGGACCGCCCCACGTGGCCAGGCCGGGAGGCCTCTTGACCAACCGGGACTAAAGGTGCACCTTTAGTCCCGGCCGAGAAACCGGGACTAAAGGAGGGGCCCTTTAGTCCCGGATTGGTGCTCCCGGTTGGGAAATCGGGACTGGAGGGGTTTCCCAACCGGGAGTAAAGCCCGTTTCTGTACTAGTGATCTATATATGATAGGCTACCTGACTGGTTTGTTACTACTTTTTCTAAGACCAAAATTTTGCAGATTTTTAACAATGGAATTAATGGCACATTGCCAACAAACTTGAAAAACATGACATCATTACAAGCCCTCTACTTGAATTCAAACAAGCTAATTGGTCAAATACCTTAGGGCATGTACAACCCATAGACAGGGCTCCGTCTCTAAGCGCCTCAAATCTACCATACAGATAGGTATAAAGACATGTCATACAACCCACAGACAGGGATCCATCTCTAACTGTTTATTAATGCTTTGCATGTAGCTAGGATCAACTATAAATAAATTTTTGTATACCATTATGTGGCTATTTGATAGAAAATGTATCAAGGATAAATAAGAGCAACATGATTATAATATTTTTATATATAATTGCAACATTCTTGTCTAATCGTATAAATCATATATGATATATAATTGCAACATTTGTGTCTAATCGTATCAAAGAATGAGTTCACATTAATTAACATGCAGATTGAAGGTCGTTGACCATGCAAGTACTGTCGCACGAGGCACATGGTTGACAAAATTCAGAGTACAGAGTACACAAGATCTTTGGAATTTCACTTCTACTGCACGGTGGATGTAGGTCTTTATTGCTGAAAAATAGATAATGGATCAGTAGTCAATTTCAGAGCATCAGCTTAGATCAAAGGAACCTTCAGATTCTACCAATCTTTGCAGAAAGCCATAGCTGAACAACAGTCATCAGTCATCAGTGCACGAGATGAGATCAAACAAGTTTTCAATGGCCAGAACCAACAACAGACTAAATAAACAATCGCACACACAAAGACGACGGAAGGAGAAGCCAGCCGTTGGCCTGGGCACCTACGACGCGGAAGCTGGCGACCGGTGGCCAAGCCGACGCACGAGAGAAATGCCTTGATGTGCTTGGTCGGGGACGTCGGCGGGAACGGACGGCAGAAGAAGCAGCGCGGCGTGCATGAAGTCAAGGTCGCCGAGGACGGCGCAAGGCGCGATGCCATAGGGGAGCCCGAGCGGGCTGCCTGCCTGCCCGCCGACGACAACTGCGCCGGCATCGCCCCGGCCCTTCCCCGCGCAGCGTCCTCGCGCCGTCGATGGCCGCACGCCTCTACCTCCCACCTCTCCTCCTACCGATGTCGCATCTCTACCCAGCCTACTGCCAAGACTGTCTGTCGGATGAATTCTTGGCGCGCAACAAGCAAAATCGCGCCAACCATATCTGGATCCCGCGCCCTCGCTTGGAGACGATGCAAGCCGGCTCGGTAGACCCGTTGTACGTGCCCTCAGCTACCAATTAATCTTTATGCATTGGAACTCTCCAGGAACTATCTATCAGGGCCACTACCATCCTATTTTGGAGCCCCAAATCTAGTGACTTGAGTTTGTTCTCCAATTATTTTTCTCACCACATTCCATAATCTGTTTGTGAAGTTAATGGAGGTCTCTTGAACTTAGCCAATAATCGTTTGGAGGGCGAACTTCCACAATGTTTTGAGCCAAAAAGGGTCAATACACTAATATTAAGTAATAATATGTTATCTGGGAACTTGCAAACAATTTTGGATGCATACACAGAACTATATATCCTCGATCTAGCATGGAATAACTTTACTGGCACAATTCCAGAAGCTATAGCCAAGTTTACAAGATTATCTCATCTAAATCTGGCAGGAAATAGTATATCAGGTGCCTTACCCCAGAATTGGTCAACTTTAATGGGTATGCATCAAGGGGTGTTTCAAGACATGGCAGATAACAACGCCAATATGTCCATGACCATGAAGGGGCAAGAGCGGTATTACTATGATTTAGCAACTTATGTGTTAGCACCCAAGGTGCCGAAGCTAAGCAGAATACAGGAAGAACAGATTCAGGAATAAACTACTAGGAATGATTAAAACTGAATTCGAGTTTTACATCTTCTGTTCATGTCCTCTCTCTCCCAATCCTCTTGCTACTTATACATTGTTTCCTAGTTAACCCAGGATGGGCCAGTCACCAGCGAGTTGGGCTTCGTGATTCTCTTGGGCCTGATTGGAAGTGGGCCGGTTGGCAAGCTGGGAATGGCATCTTCTTGTTCAGGTGCCGCCGGGCCCGAGCTGCTGACAGTCCCCGGGTCTTCAGAGCCGGCATGTCCCCAGGCTGGCGCACGCGGAAACTGCTGTCGCAAGGTGACAAGCGGCTCCCAGGTCGCCAACTCCGGTGGAGTGTGGGACCACTGTATGAGACCCTGCTCCATTGGATGATCTCCCAAAGTCCAGCGACGCTGTAGAACACGAAGTGGGACTTGGAAGGTCTGTAAGTTAGATGACAAGGTAGCTGATACCTGTTGAGCACCTGGAGAAAACTTCAGCTGGGACACATGAAAAACCAGGTGAACAGTTGATGATGGTGGTAACTCCAATTTGTAAGCCACAGGTCCAATCTTCTCAAGAATTTTGAAAGGCCCAAATGACAGCTTGTGATTTGCGCGGCGCAACAGAGAAGACTACACATAGGGCTATAGCTTCAAGAACACAGTATCACCCACTGAAAACACTCGCTCGGAACGACCTTTGTCGGCTTGATGCTTCATTCGGTCGTGAGCACGCAGCAAGTGTTGCTGGATGAGCTCCTGCATGTGTCTACGACCAGTAAGCCAAGACTGCAAATCTAGGACAGGATCAACTGAGTCCACATCGAGACCCATGTGTCTAGGAGTACAACCATATAGGACCTCAAAAGGTGACTTGCCCAAAGCAGAATGTAAGGATGTATTGTACCAATACTCCGCAAGTGACAACCAGCGATGCCACTGAGAAGGGCAGGAGTGAGCAAAACAGCGGACAAAGGTCTCAAGGCATTGATTTACCCGTTCTGTTTGTCCGTCGGACTACGGGTGGTAAGACGAGCTGAGGCGGGGAGAAGTACCAGCTGCCTTAAACAGAGCCTGCCAAAACTGACTGGTGAAGATCTTGTCGCGATCCGAAATGATGGAAGTTGGTAGACCATGCAGATAGTAGACATTATCTAGGAACAGCTGAGCCACTGTCTTGGCCATGAATGGGTGCTTCAATGCAATAAAATGAGCAAACTTGGAAAACTTATCGACAACGACCAAAATGGCATTAGCAGCACCTGATGTTGGAAGACCTTCAACAAAATCCATGGAAATGATCTCCTAGGAGTTTGTAGGAACCGGCAGCGGCTGAAGAAGACCTGGGTATCAGGCTCGGTCAGGTTTAGCCTGCAAGCAAATGTAATAGGACTGCACCATGTGCCAGACATCAGCTTTCATGCCAGTCCAGAAAAAGAGATGTTTCAGTCTAGAGTAGGTGGCTGGGGCACCAGAGTGACCCCCATCGGGCTAGCTTGAAAGGCTGTCAAGACTTGTTGTTGAATGGCTTTACTGGATCCCAGCCAAATATGCCCCTTGTATCGAATCACACCTTGGACTAGCGAGTAGTGAGGAACAACCTTCGGGTTGACAGCCAATTGTGATAGCAGCTTGGTAGCCGCGGAATCAGCATGATAGCTAAGCACCACTGCATCCAACCACTGGTGTGTAATATAGGACACAGCCATTAGTGGCTTGAGATGGTGATGCCGAGACAAGGCATCAGCCGCTCCGTTCTCGGTTCCCTTCTTGTACAGGATCTTGTATTGGAGACCCATTAATCGAGCAAACACATTTTGCTGCCATGCGGTATGCAGACGTTGATCATTGAGGTGTGTTAGACTTTGATGATCCGTGTGAATATAAAACTCGGCTTGGAGAAGGTAATGACGCCAATGGTCTACTACCAACAAGATTGCCAAGTATTCCTTCTCATAGACAGTGAGACCTTGATTCCTCTTGCTTAGTGGTTTACTAATAAAGGCAAGAGGATGACCACCTTGCTATAAAACAGCTCCAATCTCAGAACCCGAAGCATCAGTCTCTATGTGAAAAGGCTGAGAAAAATCTAGAAGAGCTAGTTGTTGGATACCGCGAGAAGGGGTACCCTAAGCAAGAACCAAAAAACAACTGCTTAGACTTCGTAAAGATCGAAACCAGCTAACAATCGCTGGCCTCGGGCGACCTCTCACCAAAGGCCTCGGCCAATTCTCCGTATCGCTCAAGGCCCCCTCACCGCTGGCCTCGGGCGATCCCCCACCGAAGGCCTCGGCCGACCCCCTCTCGTCGCAGGCCTCGGCCGGGTCACCGATGCTCCGCCTCGCGCGAGGCGGGCTCGGCAACACTCCGCTGCCTCTTCCTTCACCTGTCCCTCTGACAAAACGTCGCGTCGCATTAACTCAGCCAACTGCTGCCACTAACATCGGCCGCATGCTCGGCACAGTACAGCGGAATGGCCGACGGGACAGGGGGCGGGACTAGAAAGGGGTTACCCGCCACTGTGCCCACCGCTATGCACATGGTTGATGCCCATGCCTCACTGTGCTGCTAACTCCTGCTCCGAGAACAACGCGGCGTGGGGAGCCACGACCGGGATACTGTGGCCTCGGAATCGGTACCCAGGACCAATAATTCCCTCCAAAGCCACGGCAGTTTGCTTCAGGGGCTCGGCAGCTTGGGGATCCATGTCCGCCGAGCCCCCACGATGGCTCGGCCTCGGCATCTACAGAGCCTCGGCCCCCTACGACGTCATCGCACGATGACCGGCACGTCACCCGCCATGCCCTGCCTCAAGCTATACTGGAGCCCCACGACGCACAAGATCAAGTATGACCAGCGCGTCACTTCTGCACGACAAGGACGGGGCCACTCCATCGACCATACCACAACAGTGGCCGGCTGCAGGGCTCGGACACGCCATCCCCACTTATCAGACGCTATGTAGCAACATATGTACGTCCTGGTTCTCCCTTAGAGTATAAAAGGGAGGGGCCGGGGCCATTTCTAGGGAGGAGGAGAACGACGAGCAGAAAGAGGAACTCACCAATAGAACCACACACTTCTACACTGCTTGAGAACAATGCCTCAAGCAGCCCGCACCACCCCCGGCCGAGACCTGGGGCTAGCTCCCTCTCTCACCTAGCTTGTAACCCCCTACTACGAGCACTCTGGTGCAAGGAATACAAGATCAATCTCTCAGACCGGACGTAGGGCATTGATTGCCTGAACCAGTATAAACCTTGTGTCTCTTTGCATCACCATCGGGGATTAGGGGCACGTAGCACAAATTCACTCGTTGGTTAAGGACCCCCCTGGTCCAAAACACCGACAGTTGGCACGCCAGGTAGAGGAACGCTGCGTGTTAGCTTCATCGTCCCAGCAAGTTCCAGATGGCAGACCCCATACGACCATTGCGTCTCAGCACGGTGGTATGGTTCGAGAGCCTAGAGTTCATGTCTCTAGGATGTGGATACGATATGGTACTCCTCGCACCCCGAGCTCCACAGCCCGACGACGTTACCATAGACCCGTGGCCTAGGCGCAGGCAGCGTCCGGGCCACGGCTCCTGTAGCACTCGTCAGGCGCGACACGAGCGGGAACGCTCCGACACCACGCAAGCTCGGGGCGACGCGCCGTGCTCCGCCGGTATCCCTTGCCCAGCTATTGGTGCAGAGTCCCTGGTCGGGGACTTATCTAACCTGAGCTTGGGCAAGGAAAAGATTCCGGCGATGCACAGCGACGCCTTGCCATCAAGCTCTGTCCCACCACCTCCTGAGGGGCCAGCCCTGGCGGAGCGGCGCCCAGCAGTAGCACCATCCCCGTACCCCTTCGGGTTGATAAACGCTGCCGTCGCCTTCGCTTCCGCCTACGCTTCCAAGCACGCAGAGCCCTCAGAACTCCACCAACGTTTCGCCCTCGACTTCTCCCCCGCAACATCGGCGCACGCCCATGCCGACTCCTCGGAAGAAGACGAGACGTGGGCTAGAGCAGACTTCTCCAGTCTTTGTGACCCCGAAGCCATGCGCCGCTTCATGACTGCAAGCGACTACTGCTTCGGCTACTCCGACTCCGACGACGAAGGGACTTATGATCCGTCTCGTGAGTGCTTCCACGTCGGGCTCGGGATGCCAAGGGCGGGCGAAGAGGATGAGAGGATAGGCAACCCTTCCCCGCCCCGGCCAGGGGCGGGTGATGCCACACCTCCGCGTCTCGAAGCCCCGGCAGCACAGAACGAGAATCCCGTCCGCGCGGAGCATCGATGCCTAGACCTAGAGCAGCTTCGGGACACTCTCGAGCAGGAGCAGCAAGGGCGCGGTGAGGGCGGAAGAGCCCGACGGAGGGCCCGTGACGTCCATCACCGCATCAACAACAACGAGGGGGGTGAGCCACCCCCAATCTTTAATCGCGCTAGCCAGAATGTCGCAGCAGCTGCGATGCTGGTCCGAGCAATGCCCGAGCCCTCCACCACCGAGGGGCGACGGGTCCGCGTAGAGCTCCGCGACCTCCTCGAGACCGCTGCGGTGCAGCAGGCCGAAAGTTCCGCCTCCCGCCGGCGTGGAGGCACTTCGGAGCAACCCACGGCGCAACCTCGCCGGGGCCAGGGTGCCTCGGTCCATCCCGAGCCCGCTCGCGCACCGATGGCCAACGGGGCCCCCTCGGTGTGCGATCGACCTAGAGACCAACGCAAGGCACAAGGCGACCACGAAGTAGTTGGCAGGCAATGGCGCCACGACAATGGAGCCGGCCGGGGCTACCACCCACACCGAGGCGGCCGCTACGACAACGAAGAGGACCGCAGTCCTTCTCCCAAGCCACCTGGCCCTCGGGTCTTTAGTAGAGCCATCCGCAACGCTCACTTCCCAGCCTGGTTCCGGCAACCTGCCAACCTCACAAAGTATAGCGGCGAGACGAACCCTGAGCTATGGCTAGCCGATTATCGCCTGGCTTGTCAGCTAGGTGGTGCGGACGATGACCTGCTCATCATCCACAACCTCCCTTTGTTCTTGTCAGACTCAGCGAGAGCCTGGCTCGAACACCTTCCCCCCGCACAGATCCACGACTGGCACGACTTGGTGAGGGTCTTCGTCGGAAATTTCCAGGGCACCTATGTGCGCCCCGGGAACTCCTGGGACCTCAAAGGTTGCCGCCAGAAGCCAGACGAATCTCTTCGAGATTTCATCCGGTGCTTCTCCAAGAAATGCACCGAGTTGCCCCATGTTGGTGACTCGGAAATCATCCAAGCATTCCTCTCTGGCACCTCCTACCGAGACCTGGTCCGAGAATTGGGCCGGAACGTACCAACCACAGCGGCCGCACTCCTCGACATCGCCACCAACTTCGCCTCAGGCGAAGAGGCGGTTGGGGCCATCTTCCCCAACAACGACGCCAAGGGGAAGCAGATGGACGAGGCCCCCGAGGCCTTGCCCACCTGCGTCCCCAAGAGAAAGAAGAAGGGTCGCCTAGGGAAGCAGGAGGTCCTCAAGGCCGGCCATGTCGCCGCAGCAGATCGCAGGAATCCCCGAGGCCCCCGGGGCCCCGGGCTATTTGACGACATGCTTAAGAAGCCCTGTCCTTACCATCAAGGTCCAGTGAAGCATGCCCTCGAGGAGTGCACCATGCTCCGGCATTACTACGCCAGGCTTGGGCTCCTCGACGACGACGACGCCAGGAAAAGGGGCGCCGGTGAGAGGGACGGCAATAAAGATGATGGGTTCCCCGAGGTACGCAACGCCTTCATGATCTTTGGTGGACCCTCGGCATGCCTCACGGCGCGCCAGCGAAAGAGGGAACACCGGGAGGTCTTCTCGGTCAAGGTGGCCACCCCCTGGTACCTCGATTGGTCTCGGGAGGCAATCACCTTTGATCGGGATGACCACCCCGATTATGTTCCAAACCCCAGGCAGTACCCGCTTGTCGTCGACCCAATCGTCGGCAACACCCGGCTTACCAAAGTGCTCATGGACGGAGGCAGCGGCCTCAACATCCTCTACGTCAACACTCTAGAGCTCCTAGAGCTCGACCAGTCACGGCTCCGAGGCGGTTCCGCGCCCTTCCACGGTGTCATGCCAGGAAAGCGCACATGACCCCTCAGGCGCATCGACTTACCCATCTGCTTTGGCACTCCCTCCAACTACCGCAAGGAGGTCCTCACCTTCGAGGTGGTTGGATTCAAGGGGGCTTACCACGCCATCTTGGGGCGCCTGTGCTACGCCAAGTTCATGGCGGTCCCCAACTACACCTACCTCAAGCTCAAGATGCCAGGCCCCAACGGCATCATCACCGTCAAGTCCACATACGAACATGCATACGACTGCGACGTCGAGTGCATCGAGTACGCCGAGGCCATCGTGGAGGCCGAGACCCTCATCGCCGATCTCGACCAGTTTGGTAGCGAGGTTCCCAACGCCAAGCGGCGCGTCGGGACCTTCGAACCCGCGGAGGCCGTCAAGCTCGTCCTTGTCGATCCCACCATCCCCAATGGCCGAGGACTAAAGATCAGCGCCACCCTCGACAGCAAATAGGAGGCCATGCTCATCGACTTTCTCCGTGCGAACATTGATATGTTCGCGTGGAGTCCCTCAGACATGCCGGGCATACCAAGGGAGGTCGCCGAGCATGCCTTAGATATTCGGGCGAGCTCCAGGCCGGCGAAGCAGCGCCTGCGCCGGTTCGACGAGGAGAAGCGTAGGGCCATCGGCGAAGAAGTGTAGAAGCTCATGGCAGCCGGGTTCATCAAGGAAGTATTCCATCCAGAGTGGTTGGCTAACCCTATATTAGTCAGGAAGAAAAGTGGCAAGTGGAGGATGTGCGTGGACTACACTGGTCTAAATAAAGCGTGCCCGAAGGTCCCATTCCCACTACCACAAATTGACCAAATCGTCGACTCCATTGCAGGATGCGAAATCCTCTCCTTCCTTGATGCGTATTCTGGTTACCACCAAATCAAGATGAAAGAGTCCGACCAGCTCACGACTTCTTTCATCACTCCATTCGGCATGTACTGCTACATAACCATGCTGTTCGGCCTCAGAAACATAGGGGCTACTTACCAGCGGTGCATGATCCAAGTCTTTGGCGAACACATCGGGCAAACCATCGAGGCCTACATGGATGACATCATAGTCAAGTCCAGGAAGGCCGGTGATCTCGTCGACGACTTGGAGGTTGCCTTCACATGCCTCAGAGAGAAGGGCATCAAGCTCAACCCTGAGAAGTGTGTCTTCGAGGTTCCCCAAGGCATGCTCTTGGGATTCATAGTCTCAGAACGTGGCATCGAGGCCAACCCGGAGAAGGTCTCGGCCGTGACCAACATGGGCCCAATCCGAGACCTCAAAGGGGTACAGAGGGTCATGGGATGCCTTGCGGCCCTAAGCCGTTTCATCTCGCACCTCGGCAAAAAAGGCCTACCCCTATACCGCCTCTTGAGAAAGTCCGAGCGCTTTTCTTGGACCACCGAGGCCGAGGAAGCCCTCGCTAGGCTAAAAGCACTGCTCACCAACCCCCCCGTCCTAGTTCCACCCACCGAGGGCGAGCACCTCTTACTCTACGTCACCGCGACGACCCAAGTGGTCAGCGCGGCCATAGTAGTCGAGAGGCAGGAGAAGGGACATGCTCTACCCGTCCAACGACCTGTCTACTTCATCAGCGAAGTGCTCTCCGAGACTAAGACGCGTTACCCCCACATCCAGAAGCTGGTTTATGCTGTAGTCTTGGCTCGACGCAAGCTGCGTCACTACTTTGAGTCCCACCCGGTGACTGTGGTGTCGTCTTTTCCTCTAGGAGAGATAATCCGAAACCGAGAGGCCTCGGGTAGAATAGCCAAGTGGGCTGTCGAACTCATGGGGGAAGCTTTGTCTTTCGTGCCTCGGAAAGCGATCAAATCACAGGTCCTGGCCGACTTTGTAGCCGAGTGGACCGACACACAGCTGCCACCCGCTCAGATCCAATCAGAATGCTGGACCATGTACTTCGACGGGTCTCTGATGAAGACTGGGGCTGGCGCGGGCCTGCTCCTGGTCTCGCCCCTCAAAGTACACATGTGCTACATGATCCGGCTTCACTTCGCCACCTCCAACAACGTGGCCGAATACGAGGCCCTCGTCAACGGCCTACAAATCGCCATCGAACTGGGAGTGCGACATCTCGACGTACGGGGTGATTCGTAGCTCGTCGTCGATCAGGTGATGAAAGAGTCAAGCTGCCATGACCCCAAAGTGAAGGTGTACTGCATGATAGTACGTCGCCTAGAGAACAAGTTCGACGGTCTCGAACTCAACCACGAGGCCACGGATGAACTGGCAAAAATGGCGTCGGTGAGGGCCCCGGTCTCCCCAAACATCTTCGCCAGAGACCTCCGCAAACCTTCCATCGACTGCACCTCGACGGCGGAAGATGGCTCACCGGTCAAGCCCATCGAAGGGCCTGAGGCCCCCCTGCCGCCGAGGCCTCCGCAGTCGAGCCTGAAGTCATGGAAATCGAAGCAGAGCCTCCCGAGGCCGACCAGGGTATGGACTGGCGAACCCCACTCCTTGATTACCTCATCTGGGGAGAGCTCCCTGCAGACAGGACCGAAGCCCGATGGCTTGCACGACGAGCCAAAACTTACGTCCTCTGTGACCGCGAGTTGTACAAGCGAAGCCCGTCAGGCGTCCTCCAACGATGCATCACTACCGAGGCAGGCCAGGCCCTGCTTTGGGACTTGCACGCGGGAGCCTGCGGGCACCATGCGGCGCCTCGGACACTCGTTGGAAACGCCTTTCGCCAAGGTTTCTACTGGCCAACGGCGGTTGCCAACGCCACCAAGCTAGTACGCTCCTGCGAGGGATGTCAGTACTATGCGCGGCAGACGCACCTCCTGGCCCAAGCCCTCCAAACCATCCCCGTCACATGGCCATTCACCGTGTGGGGTCTGGACATGGTTGGGCCCCTGCAGAAGGCCCCCGGGGGCTACACCCACCTGCTGGTAGCCATCGACAAGTTCTCCAAGTGGATCGAGGCTCGCTCGATCACGCAAATCAAATCCAAGCAAGCGGTTCTATTCTTCACTGACATCATCCACATGTTCGGGGTTCCTAACACCATCATCACTGACAATGGGACACAATTCACCGGTCGCAAGTTCCTAACGTTCTGCGACGACCACCACATCCGGGTGGCCTGGTCGGCCGTTGGACACCCTAGGACGAATGGCCAAGTAGAGCATGCCAACGGCATGATCCTACAAGGCCTTAAGCCAAGAATATTCAACTGGTTGAAGAAGTTTGGCAAGAAATGGCTTGCCGAACTCCTGTCAGTCATCTGGAGCCTAAGAAACACCCCGAGCCGAGCCACGGGATTCACACCATTCTTCCTGGTCTATGGAGCCGAGGCCATCCACCCCACTGACTTAGAATATGGTTCCCTGAGGCTACAGGCGTACAACGAGCAAAGCAACCACACTACCCACGAAGACGCCCTCGACCAACTGGAGGAGGCCCGAGACGTCGCGCTGCTACACTCAGCTAGGTACCAGCAAGCCCTACGACGCTACCAAGCCCGGCACGTCCGAAGCCGAGACCTAAAGGTGGGTGACCTGGTGCTGCGGCTGAGGCAGAGCAACAAGGGCCGCCACAAGCTGACCCCACCCTGGGAAGGGCCGTACATCGTCGCTCAAGTGCTGAAGCCCGGGACCTACAAGTTAGCCAACAAGAAGGGCGAAGTCCTCACCAACGCTTGGAACATAGAACAGCTACGTCGCTTCTACCCTTAAATTTCCGAGCATTGTATATTTTGTTTCTCGAAATACATTAAAGAAGCGTCTTTAGTTGTTCTAATTTTTCGAGAAACCCCCATCAAGGGGAACCTGTCCCATACCAGGACAAGTCGATTACAAAAAAACCTAAGGACCAGAGGTTCGCCTCAAGAGCAAAAGGCTGGCCGAGCTGAGAGACAAGCCTACGCCTCCGGGCTACGGCAACTCCCTCACCACCTTTCACTCGAGAGGCAGCCCAGGCTCCGAGGGGGTTTTTTCAAAAGGACTTGTCTAGAAATCGGAACAGAAGGTAAAATGCTTTACGATAACGCTTCAAGGGAGACTCGGCCATGCCTCCGCATGGCCGAACCTCCCTCGGGGGCTAGAAGGGGGGGAACCCCCCTAAGTCCCGGACACCATTTCTTAATCGATTTTCAGTTAAATTCCTACGCCAAACTCTCTCTAGCACACTCTAACAGATCATTTGTAAAGAACCTAAGGACCAAAAGTATGTCTCAAGGCTAAAAGGCCGGCCGAGCCATGAGAATGACCTACGCCTCTGGGCTACGGCAACTCCCTCACCACCTTTTACCCGAGGGACAACTTAGGCTCCAAGGGAGTTTTTATAGATGATACGTTCGGAGGCGAGACAGAGGACAGAGGCTTGGAAATACAATAAAGCGATTAGAAAAAACGTATATATACAAGCACCTCACAAAGGCCTCGACGGCCACAAACGTTACGATACAGTAATAAATCTAACTTATTACATGGCCCCCTCGG
Organism: Miscanthus floridulus; assembly: GCF_019320115.1. Taxonomy (NCBI): domain Eukaryota; kingdom Viridiplantae; phylum Streptophyta; class Magnoliopsida; order Poales; family Poaceae; genus Miscanthus; species Miscanthus floridulus. The sequence goes on from NC_089589.1 coordinate 43,781,359, forward strand.
CCCAGGTCATGGCGCAGGGTCTCCCGCGTCAGCAGACGACGAAGGAGGGACCACCTCCTCTTCGAATAGCTTCACCAACACCGTGCCGGGGCCCTCGACTGCCGCTTCCAGCTTCGTCAGCTCCTCCTCGGCCTCGATGGCATCCTCAGACAGGACATAGCCGTCACTGACGCCTTCGACGTCGACGCCAGCGTAGTGTGAGGAGACGACGGCCAGGGCGCGTTTGATGCCTGTGTGTAGCGCCTCTCGTAGTTGCTGACGCGCTTGGCCAATCAACACAGTCAGGCGGCTCCTAAGGGAGCTGCCCGATTGAACCCCCTCCATCTCTAGGGCCTCGCAGACGGCGTGAGCTACACTCTACAGCACCTCGTGCTCCTTGATCTTGCGATCGAGCACTGTCTGCAGCGCGACGAAGGCCTCGGTCAACCGCGAGACCTCATCATCCAACCCTGCGCCAAAACAAGTAGAATGGGATTAAGCGTCAAAGAAAACAGGCCAAACGGGGGCGCGAGGCCTACGGGACTCACCCTTGGCCTTCTCCTTCCAGCGCTAGACCTCGACTCGAGAGGCCTCGGCTGCCCTGGAAGCCTCCTTCGCCAGTTCTGCGTCGCGACAAGAAGTCAGGTGTCGAACGCGTGAAAAGACGAACGAGACAAAGGGAACAGGACTCACCCTCGGCCTTTTCCCTCCATTTTAGGGCCTCGCCTTGGGAAGCCTCGGCCGCCTTGGTGGCCTCTGCCAAGGCACCTTTCGTTAGCTCATGCGCCTGCTGCTCCGCACCCAACTGCCCGGCGATGGCTATGGCGGTGGCCCTCACTTCTTCCGCCTGGGAGTTGGAGGCGTCTCGCTCGTCGGCCACCCGGGCCAGTTCCTCCTCCAGCTCCTTGACCCGTGCCGCTAAAGGGGTGACCTGCCCCTGAGCCGTGGCCGCCTCAGCCTCCTGGTTGTCACAGCGAAGACGAAGATCCTCCACCTCCGCGCTCCGCGCCGATAGAAGCATGTTAGCATGGGCAAGCAACTCCCTCTGCCGACAGAGCTCGTCCTAGACGCCCCTCTCCCGCCGAAGGAATAGCGACTTCCCGAAGGACCGGGCCTCGAGCTCCTAGATAGGCAGAACACAAGTTGAGCACTACGAATAAACCCAGAGAAAGACGATGTCACATGAGAAAGGGGGGATACGTACCTACGAAACCCCAGGCAGGTCATTGGCCACGATGGACAGCGCTGTCCGCAGCGACCGTTCCGCCAAGCTACAGTACTGCATGAGGGTGTCCTAGCGCCCCCCTCGGCCACGTCCTCAAGTGCAAAGATGGGCGCCCCCTCGGGGTCGTCTCGGCTCCACCACCAGATGTGCGGGTGATCCCACCCGTATGGCTCAGGCCGCACTCACACGAGGGCCGCACTTCCCTCGCCCGAAGCCAAAGCCGGTTGTTCCACGGCACTGGCCGCCCCAGCATCAGCCACCCCCTTCCCCTGGGAAGCATTGTCGGCAGGGATCGGGCGGACCTCCGCCTCCCGGGCGCTCCCTTGTACCGGAAGCACGCTCTGAATTGGCGGCAGGGTTGAGGCTTGCCTCGCCTCTGTCTCCACCTCGAGGTCCGCCGCCCTCGCCGCGCTCACTTCGGCCTCCACCACTTCGGCCCTGAAGTTCCTGGGCGCCGCGATCTCCACCACCTCGGCCCCTGAGGTCCGGAGGGCCTCGGCAACCATGGGGGCCTCGACCTCGACCTCGCCCTCGGTGGCCTCCATGGCCGAGGCGGTCTCGGCCGCACCCACAGTGGCCTCGATAGATGCAGGTGCTGCGGCCTCGCAGAGTGTAGGCTCCTCCTCCTCCTCTCACCCCACGGCCGCCTGGGTAGCCCCTACCTAGGCGACCAACTCCTGTACCTCCACCGCCCCTGGGGCGATGGAACCCGTGCCCACCTTGAGCGCCTTGCGCGGCGCAAAGGCAGGCACTTCCGCCTGACGCTTCTTGCTGAGGGCAAAACACGGTCAGACCCGCGACCAAAACAAAAGCAGGAGATGTTAAAAGACTTCACTAGCGAAATACTCACCCCGAGCGGATGCCCAACCGCTTCTTCACTGCATCCCTCCTCTGCAACGGTGGTGGTGGCGCGGCCCCCATATCCGCCGAGGCCGGCCGACCTTCGCCGGACTCCGGCGCTTGCTCAACCCCTGGTGGAGCCGACCCCACAGCCGCCTGCTCCACCTCTGCCGTCGAGCCCAGTGGGCTGATGGTGCGCTTTCCCAACGCCCTTGTCTTGGGTGTATCAGCCTCGGCCATGGGGTGGGCGCTCATTTGCCCCGAGTCATCGTCTCCTCCTCCTCCTTGGGATGCCGGACCGCCCGCCGACACCCCAAGAACCATCTCCCTTACGTCAGGGAGGCGGTCGAGGGGACCCCGCTCCACCTCACCACCATCGTCGCCGCTCGAATCCTCCACCGACATTGACAGAGACGCCTCCACTGGGAGACCCTCAAGCTTCTGCTTCCGGCGATGCTTTTCCAGAGCGTCACGCTCAACGATCTTCTTCTTACATTTTGCCGTCTTAGCGTCCTTCTTCTTCTTCTGGGCCTCCACGTACGCCCGGTTCGCCGCCTGCCACTGTGCGTCTTCAGGGACGGGCGGTGGGGAGGCTCGTATGTCCCTCATCCCCTGCAAAAAACGACGAATACGAATAAGGGCTCCGACCAAGGAGAGGAACAAGGAGGCCTCGGAGGCTGCAGCTGCACACAACTCACCAGGGAAAGGTACCCCGACGTCGGGCGCATCGGGAACGGGGACAGGCCGCTGATCTTCTGCCGCCCCTCGACCGCCTCATTCACCCGGCGCAGAACCTCCTCGTCGGAGAGGGGCACGGCGGACATCCGGATGCCATCGATCGGCTCGTCCGGCATCATCTCGAACAAACATCGCCGCCGCGCCATCAGCGGCAGCACCCTCCGGCGATGGAAGGCCGCCATCACCACTACCGCCGTAAGGCCATGATCACGCAGCCTCTCCAGCGCCTTTAGCAGTGGCCGCAGCCTGTGTTGCTCCTTGCTCGGGATGCCATACCACCAGTGCTCCGGCTGAACCTCCACTACCCTCCCAGTATAAGGAGGAAGCCCGCCGTCGTCGTTGCGGAGGTAAAACCAGCTGGAGTACCAGCGACGATTGGGCAACGTAAGTTGGGCTAGGACGTAGAGGTTCAGCCGGTCCTGACGCACTTGGAGAGTGCAGCCGCCGGTCCTCGTCACCTTCCTCGTGCCCGTCATACCCGTCGGCCTGGTGGTATGCGTCGCCCGAAACAGGTGAAGCCACAGCTCCCAATGGGGAGGGATTCCCAGGTACCCCTCGTAGACGGCGATGAAGGTGGCCGCCTACGCAATGGAGTTGGGGTTGAAGTTGTGGAGCTCCATGCCATAGTAATGCGGGAGTGCCTGCATGAACCGATCCGCCGGAAGGCCCAAACCACGCTCGTGGAAGGACACAAAGCTCATGACGTAGCCGTCGCGAGGCCTCGGCTCTGGTTCGCCTCCCGGAGCCATCCACTCTGGCCTGCTGGGATCGGTGATCGGGCGGAGGAGACAGACATCGACGAGCGACTGCAACACTCCCACGGTCATGTCAGACTGATCCCATGGGTCCGCCAGGAGGACCACGACGTTGGCCATGCGCACGGTGGAGGTCGCGACTATGGCGGTAAGGCTTGCTTTCTGCCTCTCACTCCCTCTTTCTCCCTTCTTCCTGGTGCTCTCTGTTTTTCTTTAGCAACAGCTAGAAGGCAGCAAAGGCAGACATAGGCAAGGTAAGGGGAGAAGGGGCGAGGCTCGGTTCATATTTATGCAGGGAAGGGAGCAAATCGTGGGCGACGAAATCGGGGAAGTTACCCCCAAAAAATTCGCTACGGTTATCCAGATCTGGTCTTACCGCCCACGCGCCCACTCCCTCCTCATTAATTGCACGTATGGTTACGTCCCGTCGGCTGACACCACGTCGCGTCCAACCACAGCAGCAGCAGGCGCCGTTTTGCCTCCCCGAAAAAGCCACCTCAAAAGACGTGCCTACCGTTGTTAGCCGTAGGGAGAGAAATAACCCCCACCCGATTCCTTTCAGGCAAAGGAACTGGGCACCGAGCCCACTACGGTCTAGGGGTTCGAAGGCTGGGCCCTTAGGGGTTTCGACGGCCGCCCCAGGGCAACAGAGTCAGGGGCGACTACGGGCGGGCCTGTACGAGGCCGAGGCCCAAGCAAGCGAAACGCTTAGGACGCCCTGTGTCGCGTCCGAGACCGGCAGGGAGGTCTCCGAATGGGATCCCACCGTAGGGAGGCACCAAGCCACCAAGGCCCAGCGAACGGCCTCGGCACCCACTAGAGAAACCCTCCGGTACTCTTGGAGCGTGTCTCTGGACCGCTAGCCAACCCCCAGCGAACAGGGTACGGGCCTCCACTCGGACTTACCCAATAACAGCTCACCGGAAATGCCATTGCTCGCGCCCACCGAGGGTAGCGTGGCACATTCCACCCCTCCTTCTGAGCAAAAAGGAAGCGCGAGGGTCGAACAAAAAGTCAGGAGAACCCCTGACGGCCCTCTTGCTCCGCGCAGAGGCTAAGGGACTCTTCCTGCAAAACATTGCCGAGGCCCAGCGACTTAAGCTCGCACATGAGGGGGCTCGGCAAAACAAACCCTCCTTCCGAGCGAAAAGGAAGTGCGAGGGTCGTTCAAAAAGCTAGAAGAACTCCTAACGGCCCTCTTGCTCCGTGCAGAGGCTAGGGAGCTCCTTCTGCAAAGACGCCGAGACCCCACGACCTAGGCTCGCACCCGAGGGGGGCTCGGCAGACAAACCCTCACGCGCGAGGGGTGAACCAAAAGCCAGGGGGACCTTTGACCGCTCTCTCGCTCCGTGCGAGAGACTCGGGGGCTCCTCCTGCAACTTTGCCGAGACCCAGCGGCTCAGGCTCGCACACGAGTGGGCTCGGCAAACAACCCCCCGTCTGAGTGAAAAGGACGTGCGGGGGATGGACAAAAAAGTCGGAAGGACCCCTGACCGCCCTCTCGCTCCGTGCGGAGGCTCAGGGGCTCTTCCTGCACCCAAGATAAAGGCAAGCGACCCAAGCTCGTTATGGTCCAGGGGTTCGAAGGCTAGGCCCTTAGGGGTTTCGACAGCCGCCCTAGGGCAACAGAGTCAGGGGCGACTACGGGCGAGCCTGTACGAGGCTGAGGCCCAAGCAAACGCTTGGGACGCCCTGTGTCATGTCCGAGACCGGCAGGGAGGTCTCCGAATGGGATCCCACCGTAGGGAGGCACTGAGCCACAGTGAACGGCCTCGGCACCCACTAGAGAAACCCTCCGGTACTCTTGGAGCGTGTCCCTAGACCGCTAGCCTACCCCCAGCGAACGGGGTACGGGCCTCCACTCGGACTTACCCGATAACAGCTCACCAGAAATGCCATCGCTCGCGCCCACCGAGGGTAGCATGGCATCTTCCACCCCTCCTTCCGAGCGAAAAGGAAGCGCGAGGGTCATACAAAAAGCCGGGGGAACCCTTGACGGCCCTCTCGCTCCAGCAGAGGCTAAGGGGCTCTTCCCGCAGCATCGTCGAGGCCCAGCAATCCGAACTCGCATCCACGGGCTCGGCAAACACAATGAAAACCCCTCACTCGAAAGAGACAAAAACCCCAGAAGAAGTGAAATCACTCCTCTAGGGCCTCGGGGGCTACACCCGGTGGGTGCGCTCGCGCGCACCCACCGAAACCCTGAGTATGAAACACCATCCTGACAGGAACTATCAAGAGCCAATTCTCGTCAAAACCTCAGGGGGAGTGCCTCCACTCCCCCCAAGGCTCAAGGGCTACTGTCGAATATCGCGAGAAGGGGTACCCTAAGCAAGAACCAAAAAACGACTGGTTAGACTTCGTAAAGATCGAAACCAGCTAACAATCGCTGGCCTCGGGCGACCTCTCACCAAAGGCCTCGGCCAATTCTCCGTATCGCTCGAGGCCCCCTCACCGCTGGCCTCGGGCGATCCCCCACCGAAGGCCTCGGCCGACCCCCTCTCGTCACAGGCCTCGGCCGGGTCGCCAATCCTCCGCCTCGCGCGAGGCGGGCTCGGCAACACTCCGCTGCCTCTTCCTTCACCTGTCCCTCTGACAAAATGTCGCGTCGCATTAACTCAGCCAACTGCTGCCACTGACATCGGCCGCATGCTTGGCACAGTACAGCGGAATGGCCGACGGGACGGGGGGCGGGACTGGACAGGGGTTACCCGCCACTGTGCCCACCGCTATGCACATGGTTGACACCCATGCCTCACTGTGCTGCCAACTCCTGCTCCGAGAACAACGCGGCGTGGGGAGCCACGACCGGGATACTATGGCCTCAGAATCGGTACCCAGGACCAATAATTCCCTCCAAAGCCTCGGCAGTTTGCTTCAGGGGCTCGGCAGCCTAGGGATCCATGTCCGCCGAGCCCCCACGATGGCTCGGCCTCGGCATCTGAAGAGCCTTGGCCCCCTACGACGTCATCGCACGATGACCGGCACGTCACCCGCCATGCCCTGCCTCAAGCTGTACTGGAGCCCCACAACGCACAAGATCAAGTATGACCGGCGCGTCACTTCTGCACGACAAGGACGGGGCCACTCCATCGACCATACCACAACAGTGGCCAGCTGCAGGGCTCGGACATGCCATCCCCACTTATCGGATGCTATGTAGCAACATATGTACATCCTGGTTCTCCCTTAGAGTATAAAAGGGAGGGGCCGGGGCCATTTCTAGGGAGGAGGAGAATGACGAGCAGAAAGAGGAACTCACCAATAGAACCACACACTTCTACGCTGCTTGAGAACAACGCCTCAAGCAGCCTGCACCACCCCCGGCCGAGACCTGGGGCTAGCTCCCTCTCTCACCTAGCTTGTAACCCCCTACTACGAGCACTCCGGTGCAAGAAATACAAGATCGATCTCTCAGACTGGACGTAGGGCGTTGATTGCCTGAACCAGTATAAACCTTGTGTCTCTTTGCATCACCATCGGGGATTAGGGGCACGCAGCACAAATTCACTCGTTGGTTAAGAACCCCCCCGGTCTGAAACACCGACACTAGTACTGGGGCTGAACAGAGAGCAATTTTGAGTAGCGCAAAGGCTTCAGCATGAGCAGGGGTCCACACAAAGACTTGATCCTTCTTGAGCAACTCAGTTAATGGCTTAGCGATGATACCGAAATGTTGGACAAATTTCCGATAATACCCTACCATTCCTAGAAAACCACAAAGTTCTCTGATATTGCATGGTACTGGCCAGTCTGCCACAGCACACACCTTCGCTGGATCAGTAGACAAACTAGCTGCACTAATCACATGGCCGAGGTAGGATATGGACTACCTGGCAAAACTACATTTGGATTTTTTTTAACTTCCACTGATCACGGCGGAGCCAATCAAAAACTTGTTGAAGATGCTGGACATGAGACTCAAAGGAAGGACTAAACACTAGTATATCATCAAAAAAAGACAATGACAAACTTCCATAGTCGAGGAGCAAGGGTGGCATTCATCGCACCTTGGAAGGTACCTGGTGCTCCTATGAGTCCAAATGCCATCACTCGAAACTCGTACTGGCCGAGGTGGGTTTGGAATGCTATTTTGAATTCCTTACCCTCACGCAACAGAATCTGATGGAAGCTAGCCCGGAGGTCCAGGGTAGAAAACCAACAGGCATGTGCTAACTCATCCATGAGTTGGTCGAAGACCGGTATAGGAAACTTGGACTTTAAGGTCAAGGCATTGAGGTGATGGAAATCCACACAGAAGCGGTAACCGCCACCCTTTTTATGAACCAGGAGCACTAGAGAAGAGAATGAGCTATGGCTGTGGAGAATCAACCCTTGTGATAACATTTCTTGCACTTGTTTCTCAATCTTGTCCATGAGCTTCGATGGGTACCGATAAGGTCTGACAAGGACAGGAGTGGCTCTAGGTATCAGGGGTATCTCATGAAAACAGGCCCTTGACGGTGGCAAGGAAGTAGGTGGCTACAATAGATCAGAGTAAGCATCCAATAGTGACTATAACTCAATGGGCAATGGCTGCAAATCCTAGCCAGCTTGGTTAGGAGCAGCTACTAAAGCAATGTGAAGTAACAGGTGCTGAGGAAAAGAAGTTGGAAGCCCTTGCAACACAGTTAATTGTCCATGGTATGGAATTGCCATCCACTTTTCCTGCCAATGAATCTGCATGGGACTTTAAGCGGCCAACCAATCCATGCCAATCACCACATCAAAAGTGCCCAGTGGTAGCACCCTGAAGTCAGATTGAAAGGAGCAATCACCAACTGACCAAGGAACTTGAAGCAGGACTACCGAGGTGGTGAGCTGAGTCCCACCAGCAACCAAGACATAAGTAGACACTAGGACTAAAACCACACCTGTCAAGCGAGGAACCAAGGGTTGATTCACAAAAGATGATGAACTGCCTGAATCAACTAGAATCTACACTGGTATGGACTGCAACAAGCCGATGAAGCAGATGGAGCGGGAAGTTGGCACACCAGATAATGCAAATTTGGAGAGAGCTAAGCAACACTGCTCTGGATGTGGAAACTCTTCAATAGAATCAGCCAACGAATCTTCTGAAGAAATGGACTCCTAGAGAGCATCAACTGCATGCAGGACCTCAGGAGCATAGACATGATCCTTACTCCACTTGGCATTGCATTTGAAACACAGACCCAAGGCCCACCGATACACCTTGATAGCTGCCATGGTTTGATTGGTGGTCTGAGCAGTCGCTCCAGTCGTAGCAATAGCAACTGGGGCCGCTGGCTTGTTAGCCTGTGGTGGAGGCGGGGGCAGTGGCAGGGGAGACGCTGCGGCTGCTGGCAGTCGGGGACGAAAAGCAGCCAACCAATCACCTCCACGCGGGGCTCACAGACTAGGAGCTGTGCCCACCTCTTCCTACAGTAAAGCGAGACGAACAGCAGCATTGAAATTTTGGGGACACTGAACAAGAATTACTGCTCTAATGTCGAAACGAAGTCCATTAATGAAACGCTAAGTGAAAAATAGTGGGTCAGCATTAGGAGAATAGGAAATGAGCTGATCGACTAACTGGGAAAAAGTCATGACATAAGCTGTGACAGAGGTCTGTTGGTGGATACTGAACATTTGACAAAGCCGATGCTCATGCTGAGCATGATCGAAGCGTTCGTGAAGCAATTGGCAAAAGGATTCCCAAGTGGCTGAGGGTAGTTGTGGAGCGATAGATTAGTACCAAATGTCTGCTAGTCCTTCCATATAATGTTCAACCAAACCAATCCAGATAGAGGGATCGACAGCATACGTGAGGAAATACTTCTCACAGAGGGAGCGCCAACGTTTTGGGTTAACGCCATCGAACATTGGAAAGGGAAGTTTAGGAAGCTGGCCAGTGAGCTGATTAGGGTGGTTGGGCTCTAGGTAGGGAGGGTAAACTGTTGGTATAGGAGGGGAATTGTTGAGATGGAGGGGTCTATAATGAAAATTGGGATGGGGTGGCGGAGGGGGGTGAAACAGATGAGAAGGTGGATGGTCACTGGATCAGGCGCTGGACACGGAGGAATGACGGCAGGAGGCGGACGAAAGTCAGGTATAGAAATACGAGATTGATGTTCAGGAAGCATACCATTGGCCGGGACATGGGTCCAAGTCATGACGAATCCAGATCCAACATCCCGTGGATTGAGGTTGACGCGGTGCTCGTTGGGCGATGTGGCGTGCAGACCGGCTACCAAGGCTAATGCCGTCGCTGCCGGTGATGAATGAAGAGCGACCGACTGGTGAGATGAATCGTCGAGCACCTAGCGGTCGAGGGTCTTCACCAGCTTCTGGATGTCCTTCTGGACGTCATCCAGGATGCCGTCGATGCCTAGGCGCCACGCTGCTAGATCCACCGAGACCTTCTTGAGCGCGACCGCCCGCGGATCAAACTCCAGCTTGACAGGCACGTTGGTGCTAGGCTCCAAAGTGGTGTGGCGGTGACCGGGACCATCGGCAAAGGAGGCTTCGAGGGAGGCGAGGCGTTGTTCGACAGACGCAGACACCAGATCCGGAAGCCGCGACTCGATCCCCTCCAAGCGCTTCTCGAGTCCGATAGCTTGGGTGGAGATGGAGGTTTCTAGGGTGGCAAAACAGGAGTCGACGGAGCTAGTGCAGTTGGCGAAGGCGTGGTCGTGGTCGTCGAGATGGCGGTTGAATTTGTCGAAGCAGGCGTTGAGCGCATCGAGGATTTGCTTCAAGGATGGCTCCATGGCGCCGCGAGCGCGATTGAGCCAGGTGTAGTGGTGGTGCTGATTTGGGGGCGGCGGAAGAGGGGGTGGCGGTGGTGTGGATTTGGCCAGGATTGGAACGAGACGTCTGATACCAGGTGTTAGCACCCAAGGTGCCGAAGCTAAGCAGAATACAGGAAGAACAGATTCAGGAATAAACTACTAGGAATGATTAAAATTGAATTTGAGTTTTACATCTTCTATTCATGTCCTCTCTCTCCCAATCCTCTTGCTACTTATACATTGTTTCCTAGTTAACCCAGGATGGGCCAGTCACCAGTGAGCTGGGCTTCGTGATTCTCTTGGGCCTAATTGGAAGTGGGCCGGTTGGCAAGCTGGGAATGGCATCTTCTTGTTCAGGTGCCGCCGGGCCCGAGCTGCTGACATTATGACATGGTGAGCGTTGACTTATCTTCAAACTATTTAACTGGTGGAATTCCAGAAGAATTAGCATCGCTAGGTGGAGTTATAAATCTGAATTTATCTTGGAATCACTTGACTGGAAAAATTCCAGCCATGATTGGTGTTATGAGATCATTGGAATCACTCGATCTCTCAGAAAACAAGCTTTATGGAGAACTCCCACAAAGCCTATCAAATCTAGCATACTTAAGCTACTTGGATTTGTCATACAACAATCTTACAGGAACAATCCCATCAGGGGTTCAGTTAGACACAATCTATGCACAGAACCCATTTATGTATGATGGGAACAATGGTCTTTGTGGACACCCTCTTCAGAAGAATTGCTTCGACATCAATGAATCAAACAATGGTGATCAGAAGCGAGATGATCTTGACTCTAATGTACTGTCATTTTTCTTTGGACTTGGTGTAGGATTTGTTTTTGGTGTCTGGGTGGTGGTGTGTTTCATGTTATTCAAAGAATCATGTAGGGTTTCTTACATTCTCATTTTTGACACATGACATGAGAATATGATGGCCAGAGCCATGTGCCCTGCCAGTATAAGTAAATAAAGCCAAAGATGTATTAACGGTCAATGTTTGTAATTTTTCTGAAGAAAGAAACAAGAATGTTACTCAAGTCCCATTACATTATTATCTGTCTATACATGTATAGAAGGAAAACCCAAAATAATGTTAAGACTATTTCTAGATTTTTCAATCACTATTGCGATTTTATGCCCATGACTATTGATTTGTTAAACTGAACCGACATTGATTTGGCTTCCTACTTGTACTCTTTTTGCTGGTAAATGGACTATAGCCTATGGGGATTCATCTTCGCAACCAACTTGAGTGAGACAAGGCTTTTGCCGCCTAGATAAGTGCCTCATTGGTCTCCTTGCCTTACCTTAGGCACCTTTAGCCAGCTCAACTCGGCTCGGCTCATTCTAGCTCGTTAAGATAATTAGCCGAGCTAAAGGATAGCTTGGCACAACTCGTTTACAAGCTCGAGCTGGATCATTTAGCTCATGAGCCACAACAAAAGATCTCATGACAATTACTTGGGATGCAGATGGAGTCACCTGTGGTCGATTTGTGGCTAGAGAAACTCGACCTTGAGGACCTTGGCCATGGCCACATGCCCAAGCGTGTTTGACGAGGATGGCCCCTTCTCGATCTGTTGTCAGCTCCTCGATTCATTACTTGCCAATGCCGAAGGTGCTTGCTCATGTACCTCGAACTTGTCGTCCATCTTCATGTCCATCGGGTACTGCTAAATCAAGGCTAGAGCACAGCATAGTGCACCGATGCCCAACCTTAGAGCGTCGCGCCTCACTATCCATTGTCCTCCCTCATGGGCGCCAGTCTAGGTAGCTAGAGACTCGGCCAGGTGGAGCTCAGGGGATGTTGGGGCTGGATGCATGGCCACACAACACAGACGGCAGTCACCTCATGACCTCACGAATCATTAGTCGCCAATCACCATCGCTAGAAATTAGAGACAAGGACCGACCACGGAGGGAATCATAGTTGGGGATGAGACGGGGAGCGAGGGTGAATGACCAAAGTAGTCGATCTGAGGATTGGGGGTGGGGGTGCTTGTGAATGGGTGCCGATTTCAATTTTCTTTCGAATGCAACTGTTGTCCCAAAATATACCCCAAAGCATGAAAGATGGACTCAGAAATTCACTCTAGCCAACTGGTGACTAAATGAAGTTAGAGCAATACTGAGAACATGCAAAATAGAATGGAACCGACACTACCCAGATCTTGACATCACTATCGATTCAAAACCCCCTTAAATGCCGGATTAACAGATATAAATGAAATGGGGATTATACACATCAAAGCATCTGCTGCCTCTGATTTTACGCCAAGGTGGTGCAACCTAGAATGCGACCTTCGTCCCACCGACCATTCTTGCCTAGACACTGTGCCACATTACAAAGTGTGAAAGAAGGGGCAACATTAGAATATGCTATATGTGATTAGAAAATAATATGTTATTAGGTTCGCTTACGCATTAAGCACTTCGACTAGGGGATCGAGCAAAGAAAGTGGCTTTTTCTTCGAGTCCCACACCTTGATACGATTTCTTTTAATATCGACAACAATGAAGACGAAATGGTTGCTGCAATCACAAAACCTTAGTTAACGAATAATCATAACTACAAAAAAACAAGCATAAAAATAAGAGCAGAGAACACATACTCACAGTTGTAAGCTAGAAGTATTTTGGTTTTATTACTGATCTTGAAATTTTTGAAAATGGCAGTTAGTGTCTTCGTCAGATCTTCCACTTTGTTTCCATGCATGCCTCTGCATATTCTCTCGTTGACTAGCTCGAGGTCTAGGAAAGATATATGAGCGTACTTTGTTTTGCAGCAATGTTTTGCTACACACCTCCATAATTCATAGGGAATGTGCAGTCGCTAACTATTTGTGTATCGAGAGAGTAGTTAATTATAATATCGTGCGAGTAGGGTACTTACATAGTCCACATTGTCAACATATGTGTATCGAGATCGTGTCTCTAGAATAGCTGAAACAAGTGATTCCAACTGACAAAGTGCCTCTCTTCATTAGGATAATGGAAACCATGCGGCGGGCAGATAATATATTTGAAACCCGCCTGCCCCGTCTCAAGTGCTTGGGCCATGTAATAATCATGCAAGTCACGCATATATGTTGTCAAATTTTTATACTCCTCCTCGTCCACCAAGAAATTGCCTCTTTGAAACTGCATTGCTGGTCTTGTCGTCTCGTATAGTGAATCATAATAGATGTTCGCGACATCATCCCTAGTTAATCCAGGGTTGTCTTCGACAATCTTGTTTACCTTCCTTTGATCTTCATGGTGTATTTCCTCGACTCTTAATTGATTGTGCTTACTCTCTGTTTGCCTGCACCCTCCACTTAGGCAGTGAGGCAAATAGATTCTAGAATCTAACTTTGTCTTCCTTGGAGGCTACTTCTAGCTTTTGTTGGTTCATCAAGTTTTAACGCTACTACTCATCGTCCTTTTCTTTTCTTGTTGGTCCACTTTGGGAGCACTAGCAACTGAATCCGAGGACCTTTTCTGCGACTGTGAGGATGCCTTAGATCTTGTATTGGGCTATTATGGAGGAGGAGGAGGACGAGAATTATGTTATCTCAGGGGTGATGAAGAGGGAGGAGGAGGAGGAGTCTTCTCTTTTGTTGGGGCTAATGAAGATGGAGGACGAGAAGGAATAGAAGGAGACTTATGTCTTCTATGAGGTGATGGCATGGAACCAGGGAAGGTAGTGTGATCTCCTCTGTTGGGAGATGGTGAGCGATCATCTCTGGGTGGCGAAGATTCATCGTCGTCCTCATCATCATCCGAAGACAACTGGTGATCAAGCTTAATGAAGCGCTTGCGCCAGGCCACATGAGCGCCCTTGTTCTGAACAAAGCGTTGACTGTCTTCCTATGTGGGGTAATCAATGTGCATCTTGTTATACTTCTTATCAAATATAGTATCAATGCTGACGTGGGCATACCCCATTGGAATTGGGTGGCCAATGATGGTCCCATCTCCCATAGGCCAGGCCTGGCCGACCGCCACCTTATCAGTTATCCATTGCTGATGCATGTACAGCCTGCCATTGATGGGTTCAGTAATGCTGTCCACCGGATGAGGCTCATTCGCCTCTTCATCGTCGAGCGGGGTCGATTTGTAGCTGTTGTGACCCCTGAACTGTGGGCTAAAGCTAGTCAGAATAGGTTCTTGTGGTACTACTCCTGATCCCATGGACGCCATAAGTACATTGACTTTTTCTTGAACCCTCTCATCAATCTGTTTTTTGAATTTGTCTTCCATCTCTTTCAGAACCCTCATATAATCTGCCTCTTGTGCCGCTCTACCCCTCGAGCAGCTCCGATAAGTGGAAGATTCTTCCTCGAATGCTATTTTCCAAGGAACAAGACTGGCTCCTCTAGTGCGACCAGGGTGCTCCTTATTTTCGAGTGCTTGGGTGAGCATGTCATTCTCTCTATTAGTACTATGGGTCCCTTTCCTCACCTCATCATTTACCTCAGAGATCCTTTGGATGAGCTTGCTCATGGCTAGATTTGTGGAGCTAAAGCTCCCGTTCGGGCCATGGTGTACCCCCCTTGCCATACAAAAATATATCGATTTGGGCCCCAATTGGTAGTCTCAGGCATAATGCCAAGGCGTTCCACCTCCTCAAGTTCCCTTTCAAATGCATCCATCTTAATGGCACAGCCACGAGAGCCGAGTTTATGAGGATTCATCGCTTTAAGTGAGTTCTCCTTATTCTTCCTGCTCAGTTTCAACTACTCCTCAGATTGCCTGTATTGCTTGAATTCTTGCCAGAAGTCCTTCTGCTTGGCATACCGTCGACCATACCAATTTGGCTCTTTATCCTCAAGGATAAATTTCTTGTACAATATCCCCTTGAAAGTCTTGAAGCATGTCCCCATGATTTCTTTTGCTTTTTTCACTTGCTCCTTGTCACAGTCCTATGGGAAAGTGAAATACTATGGGATCCATTTATCCCATATGTCATTCTTCTCACTTTCAGGAACCCTCCATGGGTCATCATCTTCCCAATCCACTTCCTATACTTAATTAGGATGTAGTCCCTTACAAGTTCCCTAATGAGTCTTGTATTTGGCCGTAGCTTTTTTAGGTGCAGTGGCTCCTTGACTTGGTCAAACTCAATGATGTGCCAGTGTGCATTCCTACCAGTAGGAAGCTGTGACACATCTCGCTTGGTTCTGGCCTTGCTGCTACCCAAACCATCTAGCTGCTCAGTCGGTTGAACCTCCTGCTGGAGACACCAAGTAAGCTAATAGACTCTCAATTAATTAGTGTGTGTGGCTACCTAGTCACATGATACCTAAGTTACCTTGTCATCTTGATCCAGCTCAAGAAGAGTGGTTGGGGTCCATGGGACCTCATTCTCACCATCCTGATTGTTACCGCCACTGTTTGTTGGATCATGCGGCTCTCCCCTCTCACCGATATCAGTCGCTTCTTGTTGCCTGTCAGTTCTTGGGCGATGGGTTAATGGGCGACGACGAGTCATGGCTATGACATGATCATGGTCAGTTTTGGCTACGCACAACTACTAATAGCATTTGTGCACATATATATTACCCAACTAATAGAGATTTAATGCAAAGTATAATAATAAGTCCACATACAGTTCATGTATAACAAATGCATTGTTTGATTGGCTTCATACAACAAAGTCCACCTACTGTTCTATGAAACAAAGCCTACATCAACTTCCAAATAAGAAAAGCAATGACCATAGCCATAAATAAAAGCATGGCATCTTTCCAAGACCAAGGAGCAATTCTCCTAATCTTCATATCTCCGGCAGGTGGCTCCTCTTCAATCTCTAGTGCCGGTGGATGGCCATGGTTTGCACTCATTAGACTATAGTAGGCCCTCAAAGCTTCAGCTTCTATGTTGTATTTTTTGTAACAATTACCTGGGTATTGATTGACTTGAGCATAGCAATCTTCCTAGGTCAGGTAGATCCTAGGCACCCGACCAACATGCACTACATATCATGCCATGGTTGCCTATACATTTAACCAAATTAGGTTGATAGTGCTATGTCATTCAAACATGTTGTAGACCAAGCAAACTAAGTTTAGTGTATCGAGCAAAGTTGTAGAGACTATTCAAATATTCAAACTTCAATTTCCAACACAACTAAATCATGAATTTCAACATCTAACTCATTTCAATGTATATTGGAGCACTAGTATGTATTGAACTGTGCTTCAAATGACCATAGTGTTTTAAGCTAATTTGTTCGCCATAGGTCAAAGAACATTTGCTACTAAGGAAATTTAAAGTGTTTCTACATGAAATCTAAAGAAAATGGGATAAGCCGGCTGCTGTCATCCTCATGGGCATTTCAACGAACACCTAAGGGGGCAGTGCCAGACACACTCACTGTGGGGGGGCAGTAGCAGCTCTCCGCACGCTCCTAAGGGCCTCGGTCTTGGGAGATGCAGGCGTGGCAGTGGGGACATGGCCTACGTCATGGAGTACCATGGGGTGGACGAGGAAGATGAGGGCAGCAGTGGTGCTCCAATGGCGTTGAGGAAGAAGAGGGCGTTGGCATTGCAGGGTTGGCATTGGGCGTTGAAGAAGAGGATGGCGCAATGGCTGCGGACGGCAGCGCGGGTGGTGGTGGAGCTTCGTCGGCGTGGAGGAAGATGATGGTGTAGGTGTGGCTGGGATGGCAATGACGGTTAGTGGCAATCCGTCGAACACCTAAGGTGCGCTGTGAGGGAGGCACTCACCCTATCGGTTGGGGACGCTATTGTCTATGTGCTCCTTCAAATCCACATTGTGTTGGGAGTTGACAGCATTGGGAGTTGCCAGTGTCGCAGTGGGAGGGGTCGTGGAGGACTGGGGGTGGGGGACGTCGGCATGGAGGACCACGGGGTGGGGGACGCCAGCGTGGAGGACGGCATCACACGTCTTCCTCGCTACCATGTGCCACACGAGGACGTGCGGACGTCGATGTTAAAGAAGAGGAGGGCGCTCGAGCTACAGACGGTGGCCCAGGGGTGGCAAACGGCGACGCAGGGGGGGGTGGCGGTGCTCTGTTGGCTTGGAGGAAGTGGATGGCGCGGGGTTCAAATGACTTAGAAAAATTTCACCCCACACCATCGGCTATATACTCATGGCACATCACTGTCGATGCCAACGGCAAACCGACAGTGATGATGTAGCATCACTACAGGTGCCAAAGGTGCAAAAGGCAAACTGGCAGTGATGTGCAACTCCACTGCCGGTTTGTTTAAAAGGTTAAAAGTAAAAAGAGAAACTATACTAACAAACTCCCTATCCTAGCGCAGTGGTTAAGGTCGTGCACTCTCGACCCCGCGACCCGCGTTCGAATCCCAGGCAGGCCAAATGTTTTTGTTTTTTATTTTATAATTTAATAGTGTGTTAGAATAGGATAAAAAATAAGAAGAACCTAAACCTAACAAACTCCCTACACTACCGCAGCGGTTAAGGCCACTCACTCTCAACCCCGAGACCCGCATTAAAATGCTAGGCGGCCCAAACTTTTTTATTTTTTATTTTATAATTTAGTAGTGCGTTAGAACAGGATAAAAAACAAAAAAAACCTAAACCTAACGAACTCCCTACCTGACCATAGCGGTTAAGACCGCACACTATCAACCTCGAGACCCACGTTCAAAGTCCAGGCGGGTCAAAATTTTTGTTTTTTATTTTCTAATTTAAATAGTGCGTTATAACAGGATAAAAAAGAAAAAAAAATACAAAACCTAACGAACTCCCTAGACTACTGCAGTGGTCAAACTTTTTTGTTTTTTATTTTCTAATTTAAATAGTGCATTATAACAGGATAAAAAAGGAAAAAAATACAAAACCTAATGAACTCCCTAGACTACTGCAGCGGTTAATGCCATGCACTCTGGACCCTGAGACACATGCTCGAACCCGAGGCTTGGAACTATTTTTTGATTTTGATTTTAAAAATATAGATACCATTGTCAGTTTTGGGCCCATCACTACCGGTTTTGTGAAACCGACAGTGATGATTATATATAATCTTTTTCCTTTTTAAAACGAAATAAATTCACATATTTATATTCCTATTGCACCTATGTCCAAATGGCTTGAATTGTTTTTGCATGCATGTACATCCAAATTATGGCCCCACACAAGATCTTAAATATTTCTAATGAATTTCTTTATTATTATATTTTTCTGCCAAATGGGACAAAAGATGCCCAATTACATGTTGGACACACTAGAATTTTGCATCCACCTCAATGAAAAATTGGTCCCTAGGGCACATGATACCCTGTGGAAAAGTTTGGCACCATTCCAGATCATTTCGGGAGTAGGCTCAGTTCAACCTCTAATTAATTAGTGACATCGCACAGAAATTCAATTAAACAGTAGGAAGTACCAAACCATTTCAGAAAAATCCCAAACTTGGAAGTTTCTTCACCCGTGACATGTGCAAGCCGAAGAAAAAGTTTGAGACCAATATGACACCGGAATGTATATGAACCACAGAAACCTTAGGAACTTAGGTGTTTAGTCATTGTAACATGAGACGGCTTCTATAGGTTTGTGAAGCAGGTATGTACCACCTATGTCCAAATGGCTTCAAATTTTTTGTGCAAGCATGTACACCCAAATTATGGCCCCACACAAGATTTTAGGTTTTTCAAATCATTTTCATTATTATTATATTTTTCTTTGTGCTCAATGGGACAAAAGAGGCCAATTACACGTTGGGCACACTAGAATTTTGCATCCACTTCGACCAAAAATTGGTCCCTAGGACACATAATACCTCGTGGAAAAGTTTGGCACTAGTCGGGATCGTTTTAGGGGTAGACTCAGTTCAACCTCTAATTAATCGGTGACGTCGCATGGAAATTCAATTAAATAGCAGAAAGTACCAAACCATCTCAGAAAAATCTCAAACTTGGTGGTTTCTTCACCATGGCACATGCAAGCCTGAGAAAAGTTTAAGACCAATTCGACACCAGAATGCATATGAACCACAGAAACCTTGGTAAACTAGGTGTTTAGTCATTGTAACATGAGACGGCTTCTATAGTTATGTGAAGCAGGTATGTACGGCCTATGTCCAAATGGCTTCAAATTTTTTTGCAAGCATGTACACCCAAATTATGGCACCACATAAGATCTTAGGTTTTTCTAATCATTTTCTTTATTATTATATTTTTCTTTGTGCTAAAAGGGACAAAACAGGCCTAATTACATGTTGGGCACACTAGAATTTTGCATCCACCTCAACCAAAAATTAGTCTCTAGGGCACATAAGACCCCATGGAAAAGTTTGGCACTATTATAGATCGTTTCAGGGGTAGGCTCAGTTCAACCTCTAATTAATCGGTGACGTCGCATGGAAATTCAATTAAATCAGAGAAAGCACGAAACCATCTCAAAAAATCCCAAACTTGGTGTTTCATTCACCCATGGTATGTGCAAGCCTAAGAAAAAGTTTAAGACCAATATGACATCGGAATTTAGAGTTCTTGTTCCACAACACATGAATTACATGACAAACACAAGCCAAATTAAACTTAAACCTTGCAAATTAAACCTAAACAAACACTAATAAGGGGGTGGATGCACAACACCATACATTTGCATCCAAGCATGGTAATTGATGTCACAAATTCTGTAACCATAGCTATCGATGAAGGCCAATGCCCGTACGATTGCACTCTCTCGTGTCTCAAAAGACCGGTGACATGGTTGTCCATAGATGTAACCTACTGAACGACCGTTGGCCCCGTTAGTAAATCTTATGCAAAACTAACATCCTATAGTAGTGTGTTGGCCGAGGTTCCCAGTACAATACTCCTAATCATACCCGAGTCTCTCCGTAGCTTGGTCTAGAATGGCCGACAAGCCCAATGCAGCATAGGTACTATCATGGAGCACCACCTGCAAGCAGGCAAAACAAAAAATGAGAGATCGTTATTACAATAACAATACAATAAATAACCATGACTCAGGTATCAGTGAAGTCGACTTTACCACATCCATTTGGTTGTAGCTTGCCCAGTATTCACTTACTTACGGAATAGGGACATCACCAGCACGCAAAGCTTCTATCTTGAAGTGTAAGAAATCAGGCACCTGCTAGCAAATGTGTTGAAGTGCCACCAAACAGTTGAGCATGGTAGAGAACTGGGCGCTTCTCATGCTAGGCATCCGTGATCCCGTCCGCCAGATAAATTCCTGATGCTCTGATGGTAGCCTCAAAGGGATGTAGAAGCTTAGTTCACACATCCAAGTTTGACCATCATTAGCAGATGTCGTGTTCTCAGCGATGTTCGACACCATGAGCAAGCTAAGTGCTGCTTGCAGCCATTCTATCGGGGCTATCGTATACGACATATGCAACAATGATATTAATTGAATGAGTCATTACATATTATGAAACAACACTTATTATAGAATTTAAACTACAATTATTAAATAATTAGCATCCAAAAATAAGATGTTGGAAAATATTTCATACGATAGCTGGATTAGGGTGATTTGGAATGGCCACATCAGGATCGAATGGATCATCGCCAAGGTAGAAACCTGGTTCTTGTGGTTGGGGATGTCCGTTCATCCCACCTAATAAAATTCAAGAAATATGACTATAAATATATATATTTCATTATATAAAATGTGCCAAGTAAAATGTAGCCAACTAAATAAATATAGATTGATGCATATATATACATAGTTAGAATATAGAAGAGGAGAATATATATTGCATTGTACCTAATAAAATTCAAGAAATATGAATAGAAATATATATTGCATTATATAAAATATGCCAAGTAAAATGTCGCAAACTAAATAAATATAGATCGACGATGCATATATACATAGCTATAATGTGAGAGAGGAGAACATATATATACCTGCGATGAAATATCCAAGAGCCATGACCAAATCACGTAGAGTGAAAAGAGTGAGAAGTGAGAGTACGTGAAACTAAGAAATGAGAGTGAAGTGAGGGTGCGTGCGTGGGTATGTTCCTGGTTCCTTTTTATAGGGGGACAGATATATCACTGTTGGTTTTAAAACAAACTGATACTAATGGTGTCCATCACTGTCAGTTTTGTAATGAAACCGATAGTGATGTGACCCTATCACTGTTGGTTTTGTATGAAAACCGATAGTGACGTGGCTGACAGCACGTGCTTCCATGCATGCATGCATGCATGCAGCAATAAATGCATTGCATGCATGCTACAATAAAGGTCATTACTTATGGGAAAAATTGTAATCCAATGAGCTTTATTTAATGCTTAAATAATGTCCAAAAATTTCGTATCAATTGCATAATTTTAGATATGGGTACAAAAACAACGTCGTCCACCCAAAAAACGCTTAATAATTAATTATTAGGGCACCATATATATGTAAAATATCCATACATGCATTGCCATTTGAAGAGACAAACATCTATATATATATATATATATATATATATATATATATATATATATATATATATATATATATTGGTTATAGAAATACAACATAAAATAATAGAAACCTTGAAATAAAATTACATATACGATAACAAAGACATGACACGAAAATTAAATATACGATAACAAAAACCTATTTCCGTCTAGGCTAAACCTATTTCTGTCTAGGTTAATGTTATAATCGAAGTGTACAAACACATTATAAGATAACCATATCAGAAGCATTATTCTAGCACCCCAAGTAGGGTCGAATAGCCGCTAGAGAATGCTAGAGATGGCTGTCGAGCTACGCCTTCAGGATACGAACGGAGAGGTTGTCGAGCACTGTTGAATGCCTCCCTGGACAGACAATCTAGAGCACATCGGACGGTTGCCGAGTACCAATGAATCCATGCCTCTCTGGTCAGATAGTTCAGAGCAGACTGGATAGGATAACTCTGTCAACCTCGTGGCGCCCCTAAGCTTTGACGTTGCTCTATCTTCAGAAATATTCTTCTAGTACCCTTTGTGTGCACCATCCTTGCAGTTGACCATGCTTATTGAAATTTGTATGTGGAGGGCTTTCTCCCACAGAGAGGCAATAGATGTGTATACTGGCTAGAGAGAATGAAGTGAGAAATAAGCAGCAAGAGGGTGGCAAGACTTGGTTGTTGAGAGGATCCCGGTCGAGAGCCATTTTATAGGGGCTAGCAGTTGTGGTACGTTTTTTTTTGAACTAAAACTATCGGGGTAGGTGGGAGCAGTGCTCCTATTGTGGTGGTCAGCGGGAGCACTGTTGGCCTGTGAGGAGCATCTAGACATCACTGTCGGTTTTGGTTTAAAAACCAATAGTGAAGGTGGCCTTCTGTGCCAGTTCTAGGAACCGATAGTGATAGCTTGTATCACTATCGATTTTTGGGCCCTGCCATGCTAGCACCCAGCAGTTATGTTGCTTGCCATCATAGCCTTTTTATAAAATATATAAAAAAAAATTCCGGCGCCTAGGATTCAAACCCAGGTCTCAAGGTTCTTAGTTTGGAGCCTTAACCACTGCGTTAGAATAGGGATTACGTTAGAATTAGTTGTATGTTTTCTTTTGTCCTGTAGTAAAGCACTACTACTACATAATCAATGAAAAATCAAAAAAGTTTGGCCCCCTGGGATTCGAGCGTAGGTCGCGGGGTCGAGAGTGCGCGGCCTTAACCGCTGAGCTAGGATAGAGAGTTCAGTTAGATTGGTTTTATTTTTCCTTTTATCCCATCATAACGCACTACTAAATAATAAATAAAAAATTAAAAAAATTTGGCCCACTTGGGATTCAAGCGCGGGTCTCGGAGTACAGAGTGTGCGGCCTTAACCGCTGAGCTAGAATAGGGAGTTTGGTTAGTTTGCTTTTCTTTTTTTATTTATTAATAGAAATAATGTAGTTAGTTTATATTCTAAAATTAGACAAAAATTTATGTCTTGGTTATTTAATTCTATGATAATTAATTATTGGTCTATAATTATCAAATAATAGTGTTTGTGAACATCATCTCATTATTTGATTACATAGTCAATAATTTAATTATAGAGATGCGCACAAAATATAAATTAGATATTCAGTGCGAATTACTAATTCAACATCTAAATAATGATTATATAGTTAATAATAATCTAACTATCTTCATCGGGTCCAACAATAAGGGCCTCAGCGTGATCACGTCGGACGTAAGCAGGTTCATCACCCTCTTCAAGAATAGGTAGGGTTACATTCGCCCCGAATGTAGGCATTTCCTGATCGCCCCTGTAGTCTTCTTTGTCCGTCACTCTATCAACACCAACAATCTTCTTTTTTCCCTTCTAGGACTACTTTTAGCTTTCCTTTTGTCTTGTTGTCTCCTGCATAGAAGATTTGCATAACGTCTTTTGCAAGGATGAAGGGGCCGTCTCTGTATGTGGTCTTGGTGAGATCAACGGTAGTAAACCCTTCTCTGTTAGTGGTGATTTCCTCAAGTTATACCCACTAGCAATGAAAAAGAGCTACCTTCAACCGACTGTAGTCTAGCTCCCTTATCTCCTCTATGAAACCATAGTACATCGCCTGCACGTTGTCGTTTTTGTCGTGAGCATCAAAACGGATGCCACTATTCTGGTATGTGCTCTTTTCATCTTGCTTTTTTGTGTAAAATGTAAATCCATTGATCTCATACCCTTGGTACTTAAGCAATGTACTCGAAGGTCCCTTGGCTAAGATATCTAGCTGATTACCCAATGTTGTTTCAATCAAGCGGCATCGCAACCAGCTGACAAATTCCTCATGTTTTTTATCGAGCCAAGCCTATGACCTACTTGCATACAAAGTTTGCAGCAATTGCCTATGGTCGTCAATGTATGGCATTACATCCTCTGCTTGCTGGAGATCAGCGAACTGTACCTGTCTAAAAGAAACAGGGTCATCTATTGTGATAGATTTCTCCCCGATCGTTCCTTTGCCACCTAGTCTTCCCTCGTGACGAGATTCTGGAACTCCGACCCTATTGATGTCCAAATAATATGTGCAGAACTCAATGGCCTCATCCATTGACCATCCTTCAACCATGCCCCCTTCTGGCCTGAATCTGTTCCTAATATACCTCCTAAAAACTTTCATCAACCTTTCAAAAGGGAACATCTGATGCAGGTACATTGGGTCAAGGGATCTAATTTGGCCAACAAGATGAATGAGCAAATGCACTGAGATATCAAAGTAAGTCAGCGGGAAATGTGTCTCAAGCCTAACGAGAGTTTGGGCTATGTCACGCTGAAGCTGGTCCAGCATGGACACATCAATGACCTTTTTTGAGATCGCATTGAAGAACGAGCATAGCTTTATGATTGGGGAGCCAACCTTTGGGGGAGGATACCACACAGGGCAACAGGTAGCAGCTGAGTCATAATGACATGATAATCATGTGCCTTCATACAACCATAGTTGAACTTGAGTTCTCCCATGTTCACTAGCCTCTTTAGGTTTGCACAGTAGCCCGTCGGGACTTTGAGTTCATTGAAGAAAGAAATAAGCGCATGCTTTTCTTCCTTCTTCAAGGTCCACGACGCACCTAGAAGTTTGAACTGGCCATCCTCTAGCGCCACAGGATGCAGCTCCTTCCTAATTCCCAAGTGTTGCATGTTTAGGCGTGTGGCTAGTGAATCATTCGATGTCCCCCTGGTGTCCATCAAGGTGTTAAGCATGTTACCGTACATGTTTTTAGTAATGTGCATGGAATTAAGACAGTGGCGTACACTCAGCACTGTCCAGTAAGGTAGTTTCCTAAAAACTATTTTTTTCTTCCAAACGCTCCCATCAGGCGCTGCTACTGCATTGTCCTCCTTCCCAAGGACAATCTCAAGTTTGTTGACTTCTCAAAATATCGTAGGCCTGTCTCAACATTTTGGAGGTAAGCATTTCTCAATAGTCTTGTCAAAATCTTTTCTATCCCTGAGGTAAGGGTGATCCTTATTTAGGAACATACGGTGTCCCATATAAACTATCTTTGAGTTCTTTGGTAGATGTACCACATCGGTCTTTTGTCTTCTCTCCGAACAAGCAACCTTGACCTAGCAGGTCGGTGACTATAGCGATAAGTACTGCCTTGATCATGACATGTTCCATTTTGTACTCGTCCCAAACATCCACCACACCCTTTTCAAATATATCCACTAGTTCATCGATCACTGGTTCTAGAAACACATCGATGTCATTCCTAGGTTGTCTTGGCCCTTGGATCAATAGTGGCATCTGGAGGTATGACCGCTTTATACAGAGCCAAGGTGGAAGGTTGTATATCTAGTCCTTCTCATCGGCGGGTGTTGACGGTCGTTAACACCAATTATAAACCATCAACATATCCTGCATATGTATTTCATTCAATAACCAAACATAGGTATAGGGGTTTAAACTAATGAATGCCACAAGCTTTGGTAAATATTTGTATGCAGGAGGATTTATCAAGAAAATAGCTCCCGGGACTGCTATCATACACTCCAAACAAGCAAACCGACTACAACAAGTGATTTAACAAGCAAAAACTATGAAAGACAACTCTAGAAGGTTCCAGAACACACCACAACGAAGCATGGGCTGAAACTCCACCATAGTGGGCCGCCCAGCCCACTAGGTAGGCCGCCCGGCCCAGTGTGGGGCCCACTCGCCCTCCGCCACTTCGTACTCCTTCCTACGATCTACACCATTGATTCTAAGGCAGTTTTAGGTCGGTTCATCCAATGGTGGTCGGGAGAGTTGACGCGGATCGATGACGTGGAAATTCCTTGCCCCCTACTCCTCCTAGAGTCCTTGTCCTACAACATCTTGATTCCTTGGCCGCTACTCTAGCGCCCCCCCATATAATGGCACCTAGACCGCCTCCCTTGTGCAGATCCTAAACCCTAATTCATATTCTCCTCATGAGGATAAGAGCTAGCTATCAAGAGAAGATTAGACCTCCATAGGATCTAGTCTTTAGAAATAGAGAGATAGAGAGTGAGGGAAGAGTTTAGAGGAGATGCCGGCCTATCGATGCTCTCTCTATGGCTTGTACCTTGACAGAAGTTAACCAACGTCTGAGATTTCTCTGGTAATCAACTTCCAATTTAAGTAAGCATCATGTTTATATTGTTCATTTGATTCATAGCTCTTTGAGTGCTTTAATCTATAGGACCCTATAGGTTAAAGTAGTAATTATAGGTGTAAGCGTGGTGCTTAGACCGGGTTACTTGTGGATGTACCCTATATTTTGGATCAGTGGTAGCTCACGAGGGTGACTCTTATAGCCTAGTTGAATCCTCTGTAGTCCACCTCCCGTTTGTAGGCTTAGCAGGATAGTTTTGCTATAGGAATCATACTCTATCTATGTTTCTATAGTAATATCCCCAGTTGAGTAATAGAAGACATAGCTTATTGAGATTAGAATTAGAAGACCTTAGTGATCTCATCTACACTCCTGATTTTCTAAAGGCTTGTTGCTACTCTGGGTTAAGTTGGACCATAGTTAACCTCACACGTTTCCCTATGGATACGATACTTGAAATACCTCTGGGTGAAAGCTACAGCGATATCCGTGTGCTTGCAGATTTATCTATGTGTGTTAAATATACTACAAGCTTTCTAGTGCCGTTGTTAGGGAAACAGATGTTGAATTAACTATGAACTTAGCCTAACCTTGTATCATATTCTTTTATCTTTTTATTCCTTCATTCTTTTCTTTTCCATTATGAATTCCACTCCTATCTATCAAAACACTAAACCCACGAGCGTGAGCTTTGGGCCACCTAAACCTGTAGAGCTTATCCGAACACCTAGCTATGAGCTACACCCGTGTTTAATAAAACAAATTTAGGATCAATCCTTCTTGGGAGAAGGCGATGAAAACCCATACTCACACCTATGAGAGTTTGAGTAGACCTATGCATGCTTGCGTATCGCTGGCATGTCTAACAAGACCTTAAGATGGAAGTTGTTTCTGTTCTCTTTGATGGGAAGAGTTAAACATTGGTATAGTCAAACCGTAGGAAGTATGCAAGGAGATTGGAAAACGTTATGCTCTAAATTTTATTTATGTTTCTTTCCCATCTCTAAAGTAGTTAGACTTTAGAAAGAGGTTCTAAATTTTAGACAGCTAGAAGAAGAATCTCTTGGTACATCGTGGGATCATTTTAATGAACTCATCATCACTGGCCCAGACCTTGCCTTTCAAGACCATGTACTTCTTCAACATTTTTACATGGGTCTTAGCAAGGATTCTAGGGAATCCCTTGATGTAGCCTCTAGAGGAGCTTTCCTTCATTTGTCCACTAGTGAAGCAAGGGCTATGCTTAATAGAATTAGTGGAATCACTCCCTACACTAGCATTCATAATGAACTCCTCAAGGAAGAGAAGGAATCACCTCCCGAATAAGAAGAGGAAGTTTTGATAGCTAAATCACAACCACTCCAATCCCAAGATTTAGCTGTCAATCCCGAACCATCAATACCTCAAAATCCCCCAAGAGAAGAAGGGATTCCACCTTTGGAAATCCCTATTGAAATTAAGGATAACTTTTTTGGTGTTGATTTTGGGAGACCATTAAATTCTCATCTTCATAAGAGACCTTCGAGTGAATATAATTCAAATACTTTCAAGGGATCTCTTAGGAAGCATCTTTATTTCCATATAGGACATTGGGAAGAATTCAAGGATGGCATGTCTAGTGATGCCATAGAAGGAGAGTCAAGCTATTTAGAAGCCAATCATATCTTCTCCCCTTCTATGCCCACATTAGATGTTTCATTTGAACCCATCCTTGACCCCAATGATCCCTCTTATGCTCTATCTCCTCAATCTCATGATGACCCTAGAAATCCACTAAGACAACCAAGCATAGGAATCATGAAGGCCACAAGGAAGACCAAGAAGAGCAACAACAACGGTTGGAGGATATTAAGAACTTATGTGTTGTTGCCATTAAATAGATAGACGAGGCTTTAGATGAGATCAACTCAAGAGTCACCAATCTAAGGGAAATCTTGGACAATAAAATGTCCAATGAATGTCATAGGCTTGGAATGATGGAGACAATGTTTCCACCTATAGACATTCATGAAAAAACACCCTTGGAGATTGAAAAGGAAGATTTCATCAGTGAACATGGAAGTTATTTCATGAGCACCTCATAAAATCCATGTTCACATGAGAGATCTCCTGAATCAATCGGTCTCTCCAGCATGGCCACACATGAGATCTTCAACCCCCTTATACTTTCTGTTCATAAAGACTT
Organism: Miscanthus floridulus; assembly: GCF_019320115.1. Classification (NCBI taxonomy): domain Eukaryota; kingdom Viridiplantae; phylum Streptophyta; class Magnoliopsida; order Poales; family Poaceae; genus Miscanthus; species Miscanthus floridulus. The sequence continues at coordinate 43,809,841 of NC_089589.1, forward strand.
TGAAGGGGTGGTTGTAGATGCATATGTTTATCATAAATATTACAAATCTCATAGGCATGAATCTTGAGATAGGTACCGAAAGGTTGGTGTTGGAGGGGAAACCACTTCACCAATTAGAGATGCAATTCGAAGGTTTTCCAAGGACAAGCTTCTGTCCTAAAACAAACACTTTCGGTAGACAACATGAGATTTTACCCTTTTTGTTGTGATGCCATTGTGAAATAACCATAGAAATATAATTGTGAAAATATTTCTTCGGGTATTTTTATCGCTAACCATTTAGGATTTAAAGCAAAAAGAATGAAGGATGATGACTCAAGGTATGTCCAACCAATCACCATGCAACATTGAATCACATCCATCAAAACTTGATTTTTCCTTGCAAAATTCAAGCATGGGGAGATGGACTTCTCTAAAAAAATCTTAAGCTATGTTGCTAAACCACCTTGGTTATCTCTACCTTTAAATCGTACTCAATTTGCTAAGTAACAATCATGCTCTTTCATCTCCATTTGAGTAAATCTCTATAATTCTTTCAAGCTACCTTTGTTTACTATAGTATGCATAGGTTTTTAAGTATTTTCATACACCTTTTAAATTAGGCATGGTGCTTAGTTTAAATTGTTTTCCTGAATTAAAGTAGACAAGGTGTCTAGTTTTATTCTTGAACCAAAAGGTGTGCTGATTTTACTTCCAAAGGCTTCTAAATTAAGCATGGTGCTTATGTTAAAATGTCTTCCTAAATCAATTAGACGTGGTGTCTAGGTTGATTTTTGAGCCGATAGTATGCTTTAGTAGACACTGGATATTTTGTTGGACTAAACCTCTACAGGAAATTCCTAACTCAATTTGGGTAAGTCACGAGATGAATTCAAATCAAAGATGAAGCAAGGCTCATGATGAACTCCAATAACATTGCACAAAGAAGACACAGCTCATTCATCATAGATGAAAGGACTGCATAAAACATTGAGATCTAACAAGGTGTAAAAAGATCGAAGAGTAGAAAGATGGCATGACAAAAGGATGAGAAAGAAAAGGTGTGATCTAGGAAACAAGAAGCTCATGAACAGCTCAAGCTGCGAGGCTAACCAAACAAGGAAAACTTCAAGAAAAAGGGAAGGACATCACGGGCCATCTACCCCTCATCATATTGTGTCATTATGCTCCAATGACAAAGGTAACATCCTAAGGTAAGTGGTTGTTATTCAAAAAGCTTTTTCTTGATTCTGGTAGGCACATAAATAAGAAACAAACAAGTTCGGGTTATAATTTACCTGATCAAACCTGATTAGCTCAACATGTCTTGTTCTTTAAGCTTTTTCCTAGCACCACTTTTTTTTATCTTGGTCTTAACCAAATGAGCTAAAATATTGCACACCTTATCTCTAGAAAATGATAGTCATAATCATGCAAAGTTTGATACATTATGTAGAGATAGACAATCCTTCCATGGGTTAAGCAATTCAACCCTTTCTGACCAAATGAACTTAAATGATACATCCATGCTCAATCTTCTGATCTTATCACCCAAGTTATAAATGAATGAAGCACATAACATCAACTTTATCTTGTTAAGTGTGCCTAAGGCTAGAGAAGAATAAATGAAGTTTTGGTTCTGTTGGTGTTTTCCCACCAATAGAGCACATGCACTTGATCTCTACCTTGTCTGTATGAGCAAGACACACTTCAAGAAGAGTGTGAGAGAGTCATTGATTCTCCAATTTCTATAAGTGAAGGCTCTAAACCTGCTAAGCCAAAAATCAAAAATCAAAACCAAGACAGGTTTGGCGGAACAAGGTAACATCATCATTAGAGACACAGTCATAAGATATGCAACCATCTGGGTCTCCATCGCTGAGACCGGATGATACACCTGAAAGGTAAAGGACTCTTCTCTAGCTGAATCCTATCCAGAGGACTTAAAAATCCGAACCCTAGCCGTGAGGTAACATCGGTAGTTATCCATATTTATTTTTTAGCAATTATTTTCACTTTTAGCATATTTATTTTTCTACATTAGCATTGCATTTAGAAAAGAAAAAGAAAAATAATAAAAAGTTTTTCATTATTGCATTACATCATTGCATCATTAAATCTTAAAGCCCCATGTGAAAATTTTCTCAGAGTGTAGCCCAAGGGAATATTCACCGTGGTGGCATAAAAATAAAAAAACATGCATACATATTTTTTCCTACATTATATAAATAAGAAAATCCAAAATATTAAATAGACATCCTTTTAGAACTTGATCAACTAGGAAATCTTTCTAAACCTTCAAGGACAACAAATCTCTGAATGGCTAACCGCTAACCTTTATCCTAATATGTGCCATGAGTTTTGGTGTTCTTATTAAAGTATTTTGTAGGATGATCAAGAGTAATGCCATCCATCCGAAGTACATTCTTCGAACCATTACTACACCCGCTATGCGAGGAACACAACTTATGGACGGATAAGAAAGACCACGACAACATCTAGCTTGGACGAGGAGCATCCTCCATGTATCTAGCTAAGTATTTCTTTCTCTTTTTGGCTCTACTATTTTTTTAAGTTTACTTCATATTTGCAAAAGAAATAAAAGACACATAACAAAGTAAAACAAAATAAAAAATTATCTTAGCTATATATCATAGTAAGGTGTGATTTTAAATTATGAAAACAAAATAAAAAGTATGTGTCTAGTTTTCTATTTTTAAGAGTTAAATAAAATAAAGATGACTCAGAGAAATCTCTTAAATAGAAATGATGAATAGTTGCTCTGTTGTAATTCCTTTCAAGTATCTAGTTTTCAGCCTTGAATTCTTCCAAGTTTTGGATATGACTGATTTGATATAAGGATTTGCTCTGAACTTGAAACTCGTGGGTAGCATATGCTTGATCTAAGTCTAGGTTATTGTCGGATATGATTTGAGAAGGTCTAAGCTGTTGTTTATCTTGTTCCTAGTGACACTAAAGTTCTGGAGATTTACCTTTTGAAAAACATAAAAATGTTACATGATGAGTTCCTATATGACAAAGCATAAATTTCCACCAGAGCCATACATGTTATTTAAGCTAGGAAAACTTCCACATATATGCTACTTGCTTTTGCATTAAGTTTTGTCAAGCTTTGTTGACCCTTAAGAGAGATTTGTCATGCTCTTAAAATCAAGATCACATACACACCACCCAATGCACTACTCCTACATTAGGGGTAGGCTCAAAAACATGCATTCCATCTAGATCCAACTAAAAATGTTTTACTCCTACACTAGGAGTGAACGCAAAAACATGCTTGACAGGTTTTCCATCCACCAAATAAATGCTCCAAGTTCTTGTTACTATCTCTCAAAAGTTTTGTTGCAGAAAAGAGGCATGGGGCTATGCAAAAGTTATTCATGAAAAAAAGATGAAGAAAAAAAAGAGATTTGAGAAACAAAAATGGACAAGTGTCCGAATTATCAAAACAATGGGTACTTAGATGCCCGCCTAAAAAAGATGAATAAGATAGGCCCTGCTCTCTAGCAAGTGTTTCCAAGTTTCAAAAAGAGAGATAAGTTTTCAAGGAGCATAGTAGAATTAGGTTAGACACCATATATTCCACACACATGCACATCTTGATTTGATTGTATGACTCAACTCTCTTTGGATCCGAGGTTTGACTTTACAATATATGCATTGCAAGTATATTCTACCTTTCTCCCTACCTATGAACTCCACATAAGCCTTAGTGGTAGGAAGAGAAAAAGGCATAGCATCATTATTGCCTTGGTGAGGATCCACAAATACCACATATATTGAGAGACTTGAGAGTGTCATACAATGGAAGCTCTGAGTTTTATTTAGAAAACTTATAAAAACTCTAGAACAATGATTGAACAAAAAACTTGAGACATAGTGTTTGACTTGATTGTTCTGTCTTTCAATTGCTCAAGACCCAAGTGAAGGCTAAGAAGCCCATGGTTGAAGGTAATATGGGTAAGTTCAAAAGTCAGATCAGTTTATTCTAAACCAGAGGAGAATTTTTTATTGAACACATGTGTACTTTTGAGGCGTGAAAGCATAGTAGCAACTCCGGATCCATTGCTGAGTTTAGCTTTGCTAAGGGACTAGCAAAGGTTAAGCTTGGGAAAATTGTTGACGGTCGTTACCACCAATTATAAACAATCAACATATCCTACATATGTATTTAATTTCATCACCAAACATAGGTATAAGGGTTTAAACTAATGAATTTCATGAGCTTTGGCAAATATTTGTATGTAGGAGGATTTATCTAAAAAATAACTCCCAGTGCCGCTGTCATACACTCCAAACAAGCAAACTAACGACAACAAGTGATTCAACCCGCGAAAACTATAAAAGACAACTCTATAAGGTTTTAGAAGACACCACGACGAAGCATGGGCCAAAACTCCACCATAGTGGGCCGGTCGGCCCACTAGGGAGGCCGCCCGGCCTCGTGTGGGGCCCACTCGCCCTCCATCACTTCGTACTCCTTCCTACGATCTACACCGTTGATTCTAAGGCGGTTTTAGGTCGGTTCATCCAACGGTGGTCGAAAGAGTTGACGCGGATCGATGACATGGCAATTCCTTGCCCCCTACTCCTCCTAGAGTCCTTGTCCTACTCCATCTTGATTCCTTGGCCGCTACTCTAGCTCCCCCCTATATAATGGCACCTAGACCCCCTCCCTAGAGCAGATCCTGCAACCCTAATTCATATTCTCCTCATGAGGATCAGAGCTAGCTATCAAGTGAAGATTAGACCTCCATAGGATCTAGTCTTTAGAAATAGAGAGATAGAGAGTGAGGGAAGAGTTTGGAGGAGATGTCAGCCTATCGATGCTCTCTCTATGGCTTGTACCTTGGTGGAAGTTAACCTATGTCTAGGATTTATCTGGTAATCAACTTCTAATTTAAGTAAGCATCGTATTTATATTGTTCATCTGATTCATAGCTCTTTGAGTGCTTTAATCTATAGGACACTATAGGTTAAAGTAGTAATTATAGGTGTAAGCGTGGTGCTTAGACCGGGTTACTTGTGGATGTACCCTATATTTTGGATTAGTGGTAGCTCGCGAGGGTGACTCTTATATCCTCGTTGAATGCTCTGTAGTCCACCTCCCATTTGTAGGCTTAGCAGGACAGTTTTGCTATAGGAATCATACTCTGTCTATGTTTTTATAGTAATATCCCAGTTGATTAATAGAAGACATAGCTTATTGAGATTAGAATTAGAAGACCTTAGTGATCTCCTCTACACTCCCGACTTTCTTAAGTCTTGTTGCTACTCCGGGTTAAGTTGGACCATAGTTAACCTCACACGTTTCCCTGTAGATACGATACTTGGAATACCTCTAGGTGAAAGCTATAGTGGTATCCGTGCGCTTATGGATTTATCTGTGTGCGTTAAATATACCAACAATAGGGTGCCTCATCATTGTATCTTTCTTAAGCTCTTCGCCATGCCAGCGTAACTGCTTGGCTGACTTTGCAAATGCAAACAACCTATGCACCTGGGAAGCTATAGGGAAATACCAAACGACCTTCACGGGGCCTCCTCTGGTCTTGGTACCCTCATCTAATGGCCCTTCCTTATACTATGGAGTTTCATACTTGGGGCACGTATCCAAGTCTTTGTATTCGTCTCCATGGTATATTATGCAATCATTGGAACACGCGTGGATTTTTTCAACCTTGAGGCCGATGGGGCAGATCATTTGCTTGGCCAGGTATGTCTTTTCTGGCAATTCATTTTTTCTGGGAGCATTTTTCTTATTATACCTAACAACTGATCAAAGCCTTTATCACTCAATCCATTTGTCGATTTGAACTCTAACAGCATGATGTAGGCTTCCAATTTGCTCATTGGACAATTCTTATACAATGGTGTTTTGCCATCTTATCTCATTTTCTCTAGCTTTCTCAACTGTCTTTCACTAAGACATCCGATCTCTATATTACATAGCAGCTGAGAAAGGCCATCGTTATCCTCGGTGTCATCAGCTAGCGTGTTCCTAAACATATCATTAACTGTAGCCATAGGTTCCGTGTTGACACCGGGTTCCTCATCAGCATTGGATGAAGACGTCAGGCATGGCCACATCATTATCGTTTTCCTATGGAACATTCACACCAACCTCGTCATGCATAGTCTATATCGTATAGTTTAGCATGAACCCCCTGGTAATCAAGTGCATTTGTACAGACTCAATTTGAGCCCATTTCCTTTGATTCATGTAATCTTTGTATGGGCAGAAGACAGGGTTTCCATTCCTAGCTTGGGCTTTGGCATGGGTGATAAACTGGCTGACGCCATGCATGTACCGCTTGTCCGTTCATGACAAATGCATCCACTCTCGATCCATCTCTGCACAAAAAATATTGAGACAGTAATTATAGAAAAATTAATAAGAAGTCGAGCTTCATGAACAACAATTGTAGCTGGAAAGTACCATTTATTCTACACTTATTTCATTTAGTCACCCTATTTTTGGAAAACATTATTGTACATTAATTATTGGAAAATTAAAATTGGTAGCCCCGGCCATATAAATTGAAAATCGTAGCCCCATAAAAAATAATTATTGCACAATAATGAAGAACAATTATTCTACTCAATGCCACATAAAAATGGAGACACTAATTTTAAAAAAAAATACTAAAATTGGAGACATGACCATGAACAACAATGTAGCTCCAAACAATATGTTGGTAGGTGACACATGGATTAATTGGCTCACCAAAATTATAAAAGAATCTACTCTACTCTTATCAAGAACTAATTATAGCATCATATACTAACAATGATCTTGACCACCATGTAATTAGCTAGGATTTTAAATGTGTTCAAAGACACCAACCTTTTGGATGATGGATTCATCATAATTTGCTTGGAAGCCTTGCACAAACTCTAATTGAAAAAGTGCTCTCTAGAATGGAGAAAGAACTAGAATGAGAATCAAGCAATGTAGCCATCAAAACAACGCTAATTAAGCTACAAAATCAAAGGAGTAAATGCTTGTTATTAACCTTAAAGGAAAAGATCAAGCCATTCTTCCAAATCTAAGAGTCAGCTTCACAGTGAAGAGCAGCCACAACAATGGAGGGAGCGGCCTAAACGCGCATCTCTGTGCTCGGGATGGAAGAGAGGAGATAGGAGAGAATGGCGCCAGCTTTTTGTACTGATATTTTATCACCGTCGGTTCTTGGTTCAAACCGACAGTGATAGCACCAAATCACTGTCGGCTCTTGGTTAGAACCGACAGTGATAAGTGGCCGCCAACTCACTACCGGTGCAAGCCACAAACCGGCAGTGATGTGGTCCTTCACTGTCGGTTTTAGCCTAGCCCCAATCATTTTCTTATTTTCAAGCTTAGCACCAGCAGTGAAGGTACATCACTGCCGGTTCTCACAAATCCGACAATGATGAGACCAGCAGTGATGTTCAAATCTGTAGTGCGAGCAAAAGCAAAAACCACGCAAAAAGCACAGAAACCAGTCACACCGGACTTGTCCGAGAGCTACACCGGACCTGTCTGATATCACCACAGAGGACCACAGTTAATTCCCGACTTGTCCCAAGTGCATATCGGACATGTCCGGTTTGAACAAAACAGCACAGGGGAAGACAGCTGCTACTGGTGAAGACAATGATCGCCCAGGGGTATTTATAGCCTGGCCTTCGTATTTGTGGACTGAGTTCACGAGTTGCCTGTGGAGGGAGTTGACGGGACTTGGTAGGATAATAATCAGGACAATCAGTCTATTTTTACTGCACCAAGGACAAGATTTCAACTGTCCATGTGACTGCACAGCACAGTACACCACGTGCGATGTGAAGGACAAAAATGCAAATGCATGCATGCGTTTCTCGTTTGCGAATGTGACGAACGTGGCGGCGGCGTGGGTGGTGGATGAGTGCCACAACACGGCGGGTTGACCTGGACGCCGACGTGTTCAGCCAAATCGACACTGATGGGGCCGGTGCAGCTCAACCTCGTCGTCGACTATGAACTCGTGGATTGCCAAGATTAGAACTACTACTCCAAAAGACGGCTGCTATATTATTATGTGAAATTGTCCTGCTGAATTATTTTATTTGTTTTTAAAATTATGCAATTGTACGTGTATGTACGTGCTTGTAATTCTGCTTCTACATCAATAGATGCTGATAACACTATATAAAAAAACAATTTTTAGCGACGGTTCAATTTTTTTTAGGGACGGCTGGTGATGGAGCCACCCCTACAGTGACGTGCTTGGGTGCCCAAACACTAGCCGCCTCTACAAATGGAACAGCGGGGACGGCTGGTGATACGAGCCGTACCTATAAATGGGGTCTAATTTGTAGGGGCGATTCAATCACCAGCCGCACCTGGTGTTTCTATTTGTAGGGGCGGCTGGTGATTGAGCCGCCCCTACAAATGTCCCCGTATATATAGCTCTGATTTGTAGGGGCGGCTCAATCACCAGCCGTCCTTATAAATGACCCCCATATAAAACAGCTGCAACACCTTCTTACTACTCGGGTCACTCATTTCAACCCGTGAAAGAAAGGTAAGGAGGCCTTGTGCACCTCCCAAAAATTGTTCTACTAAGGGGGAAAGGTTTTGGTCTCAAATTCTTTGGTAGAGAGGTTGTAGAAGGTAAGAAAATGCTATTCCACACTTTTTTTGAAGTTTTAATGGTTGGTTAGTGAGTAATTAGAGTTTTGTTTTTCTCTCCCTTCTATGGTGCTTGAGCTACTTATGAAGCAAATTAGACCTAAGTTTTAAATGTACTAGGATAAATTAGGGATGGGAACAAGATCATACCCTTATTTGATCCGTGTTTCTTAATTTTAGTGAAAAATTAGTTAGTTTTATGCATGTTTCATATGCATGTAGATCTAGATCTAGGGTTTGGTTTTTTTATTAATTTTGTTTTTGTAAATTTATGTTTGATAAAATTGGACTAGGGTTTGTATGAAAGATATTGGGTAAAGTATAATTGTTACTAATTGTTGTCTTTGAAATTGTTTATTGTAATCAATAAATATGTATTTTAATTATTTATAGATAAATGGGCCATTAATTAATTTTCCTCTACCATGGTGTGTTTGTATGCTTCATGTAATTATATTAGATTTATATTCATATATATCTGAAGTATATACAATTATTCTCAAGTAATTATTAATTTGATTCATTTTATATATATCTAAATAAGTAGTCCTTTAATGTTTGTTTTGTTGTTGTTATAAAAGATGGAGTACAGGAACTCTTGGATGTATGGTTCGTTAAGGTTCAAGGCAGGTTTCCATAAAGAGATGGATAAATTTATTGAAGCCGCAAAGAAGCATGCAACGACATTGAAAGAGAATAAGGATACAATTATTTTTCCCTGTAAAGATTGCAAGAACTGTATGACATAAACAGATGTGACTATCATCAAATCACATTTAATTATGTGATGATTTGTTGAGAACTACACAGTATGGATTCATCGTAGTGAAACGGTTATTGTTAACGATAAGGATGAGGAGGAATACGACGACGAAACCATAGAATCCATTTCCCAATATTAAGTAGAGCTTGATGCACGAATGGATTTTGAGTTTGGCAATGTATAAGGTGGTGATGCTGGTGGTTGGGATGGTAATGACGAAGGTGGTGCCAATAATGATGGTGGAGCACGTGTTGGGAATGAAGATGATTTGGAGGACATGATTCAAGCCCTTGTACTAGAGATTTTACTAAATAGCATGAAAGGTCTAGAAAATTTGGAAAAGGTGACAAAAGCATCGAAGGAGACTGTGTACGGTGTTGAAAAGGGCTATCCGACACATTGGACATTGCTACATTTTGTGATTGAGCTGCTCATCCTAAAGGCTAAGTATGGCTGGTCAGACTGTAGTTTCAATGATCTATTGCATCTCCTGTCATGGGTGCTACCACAACTAAACTCAGTTTCCGCCAACATATACCAAGCAAAGAAGGTCATAAGTCCATTGACAATGGGGGTTGAAAAAATCCATGCATGCCCCAACCATTGTATACTTTTTTATGGCGAAACGTTCAAGTCACTAGATAAATGTCCTCGGTGTGGGGCCAGCCGGTACAAGAACAATGACCTTTACGGTGGGGACGAAGCCTCCATGGGGAAAAAGAGGAATAAGAAGGGAACAAAAAAGGTGGTACAAGAATCTCAGCCCCTAGAGGACACTCCATTAGGCAACGATGCAAAGCAGAGAAGAATTCCTGCCTTGGTAATGTGGTACCTGCCAGTGACCGACCGCTTGAGACGTATCTTCCTAAACCCTAAAGAAGCCGCACTCATGAAATGGTGGGATGATGAGCGCAAGGTGGATGATGATAAGATTACACACCCGGCTGATTGTAGTTAGTGGCAAAGGTTTGATGAGAAGCACAAATAATTCAGCGATGACCCAAAGAATGTACGGGTTGGCTTGAGCACCGATGGAATGAATCCCTTCAATGAGAGGATGAGCGACCATAGCACATGGCCAGTGATCTTGACCATGTACAACATCCCAACATGGTTGTGTCAGAAGAGAAAGTACCTTCTCCTCACTATTCTTATTTCTAGCCCTAAACAACCAGGCATTGATATAGACGTGTTCCTTGAGACTTTGATGCAAGAAATGGAGAGGCTATGGAGGCATGGGGAGCAGATGTACGATGCATTCCAAAAGGAGGACTTCATATGTAGAGCAATAATATTTGTTACTACCAATGATTACCCCACGCTGTTTGCTTTATCTAGACAGATCAAAGGAAAGATAGGATGCTTGGTTTGCTTGGATGGTACTATATGGGTATACCTGGATGCATCCAAGAAGATAGTTTACCTAAGGAACCGACGCTTCTTAAAGACAAGTCACAAGTACCACAGCAAATTATTCTTTAGATTTTATGACAATGCCTCAGAGATTGAACCCCCTCTGGAGAGACGTCATAACGGAGAACACATGTATAGAATGGTAAAAAGCATACGCGTCATCTATGGAAAGAAGAATCTAGATGGGACGAACAGAGATTGGAGCACACCTCCTATCGAAGGTGTACCTTTCAAGAAACAATCGATCTTCTTTTAGTATCTGCCTTATTGGCTAGACTTGGAGGTCCCCCATGCCATTGATGCTATGCACGTGTAGAAGAATGTCTTTAAGAGTCTCATTGCTACCTTGATGGACATAGGCAAGTCAAAGGATGGTCTAAAAGCATGGAAAGACATGGTTCAGCTAAACATGATGCCACAACTTCACTCGGTACCTGAGGCCAATGGAAAATAAACTCTGCCCGCGGTGTGCTTTAACCAAACACCAGATGAGAAGAGAGCTATATGCACTTTCCTAAGGGGAATCAAAGTCCCGACTAGGTTTTTAGCAAATGTGAAGAAGCTAGTGTTGATGAAGGACTTGTCAATAACACACTACAAGGCTCACGATTGCCATGTGATGCTGACAGTGTTTCTACCTATTACAATCCGGGCTATAAAGCCAGAGTTCTTGAAATGGCCATCACCCGCATGTGCTACTTCTTTTCGAAGATCTCACAGAAGACAATTTGCAAGCAAGAGATGAGTGACCTACATGAATTTGTGGTGAAGACACAAAACCAACTGGAGATGTGTTTACCTCCTACTTTTTTTGATATAATGCCACATCTCATGATTGACATGGTTCATCAGATACAGACGTTGGGCCCTTGCTACTTGCATGAAACGTGGTCGTACGAGCGGTTTATGTCAGTTCTAAGTCGATACGTGCATAATCGAGCATACCCAGAGGGCTCCATGATAGAGGGTTACAATACTGAAGAAGTCATCGAGTACTATCAAGAGTACCTAAAAGTACAGAAAGGGATTGGTAAACTCGATTCTCATCACAAGGGTAGGCTGGCTGGGAAGGGCACCAGTGGTAGAAAAGTGTTCATCGACCATGATTACAAAGAGGTGAGTCGGGCGCATTACAGTGTCTTATAGAGTACACAACTGATGCAACCATACATTGATGAACACTTGGCTATCATTATGGCGAAGAGAAATGGTCGTTCGGATGATTGGGTCTTGAAATATCATAAGCAATGACTAACTACATGGTCGAAGGACCAAAACATACCGCCTGGAGAAACTATAGACTCTGTTACCATCAGTAGGTTGGTGGAGGGGCCATCGAGATAGGTGACATCTTGGAATGCTTATGACATCAATGGGTATATGTACTATACCAACGCAAAGGATAGTAAATATGTGAACCAAAACAGCAGCGTTCGAATATAGGCTCTCGATGGATTGGGGCGAAAGATCCAATACTTTGGCATCATTGAAGAGATATGGGAACTTGACTATGGAAGGGACATAACAGTGGCCCTATTTCGATGCCACTGGATCAAACAACACCAACTGAACGAGATCAGATTGAGAGTCCTATACCTCGAGAATCTAGGCTACCAAGATGACCCTTGGGTGCTCGCTTCACGTGTCGCATAAGTTTTCTATATGTCTGACCCACAGAGTAACCTCCCTCTGAAGAAGAAGACAAAGCACATGGTTACCTCCGGGCAAACAACACGTTATCGGAGTTGATGGCATGGACGATGTTGAAGCTTACAATAACTACGATGAGATGCCGCTATTCACAGACTTTCCTAAGAAGATCAGTGTTGTGGAAAAGAACCTACCCAAAGACATATTGCCATGGGAACGAAAAGGTATCAAGGGGAAAGTCGTTACAGCGAGCTAGCTAGTTGTTGAACATAGAGTATTTGTGTAAGTGTGTGTTTCTAAGACTTCATTTATGCATGCGTGTGAGACTATATATTTATGTATGTGTGTTAGACTATATATTTATGTATCTATGTTAGACTTCATTTTATGCATGTGTGTGAGATTACCCTTTGTAAAACTTTATGAAATCACTTAACACTTTATGAAATGAAGAAATGGCCAAAATAAAAGTAGGAGATAGTAAAATTTGTAACTAGTCTTTCTCCCTCATACTAGCTCCAAATGTGATGATTTTTTTCTAAAATTTTCTAAAATCATGCCCTATCTAGTTACTATATTGATTTGGTCATTCTTTTCATTTAACAAAGTTTGATCAATTCAAATTTTCAAATTTAAAAAATAACAAGTTCTAATAAGACTTTCAACCATTAAATGATTTCAGTTGAAAAAGTGATGAATACTAAAGTTGTATAACTCATCAAGATCTATAGCTTTTATTTTGGTCATTTTTTTATCTGACAAAGTGATAGTAAACATTGTTCACAAATCAACATGTTTCTCGTATAGTTCATGAAATTATGAGTCATATGTGAATTTGTGAACAATGTTTACTAATACTTTGGCATATGAAGAAGTGACCAAAATAAAAGTTGTAGATAGTGATGAGTTCAACAACTTTTATTGTTGAAATCATTTAAGGTTTCAAAATCTTGTTTGAAGTTACTATTTATTAAAATTCAAAATTTCAACTGTTCAAATTTGGTCAAATGAAAAGATGATCAAAATAAAAGTTGTACATATTGATGAGTTCTACAACTTTGGTATTCATGAGTTTTTCAGCTGAAATTATTTACACTTTCAAAATATTATTTCAAGTTGAAATTGTTTGAATTTTAAATTTTGAATCGTTTAAACAAAGTCACATGACAAGATGACCACAATAAAAATTGTATATGTTGATGAGTTATACAACTTTATGTTTACAATAATTTTATTTTAGGTCATTTAATGTCCTAAAATTGTAGTCAAAATTTTAAAATTCAAATTTTGAAAATTTAAATTGTAGTCACATGACAAGATTGTTTTTATATATATTTGTGCATATATAGAATAATACAAAATATTATATACATTTACTTTGTGTTTTTGTGATTTAAAATTATAGAATTAATAATTTAATAAAATAGAAATGTATTTATAGGGACGGCTAGATCAGTAACCGCCCCTATAAATACGGGCGGCTGGATCAGGAACCGCCCCTAGAAATGCATTTGTAGGGGCGGTTGGTTCAGGAACCGCCCCTACAAATCGTCCTGAGTATAAAATCGAGGGGCGCTCGGGTGAAAATGTGTTGGCGCACTCTTCTTCCTCCTGACGTCGTCAGGCTACCCAAGTGCAGGGCGACGACCTCGGTGGTGGCCAGCCCTCCGCGCGGCGGCGGCCACCCTTGTCCTCCTCTTCCTTCTCCTCCTCCTCCTGGTCCTCCACCAACCCCTTCCTCCTCGCGACGCAAGGCCGTGGGTTAACGGTGGCCTAGGGTTTGGCGCGCGGTGTCCTCCTCGCCTCCTTACCGGTCGCCGCCCTCCACCTCCCCCAACCACTCGTCGAGACCTCGACGACCGCTCGCCTCGCCGCGGAGCCGACAGCGGCCTTGAGCGAGCATGCTGTCTGATTTGCGATCGGATCTGGGGCAAGGGCACGTCGGGCAGGAGGTGAAGATGGTGCGAGCGAGGATGGTCTAGCTAAGGCAGGGATCGATGACAGAGAGGCTTGGTGCGCTGCGGAACGATGAGGTAGGCTTCTAGCGTCTCACAATTTCTTTGTCAAAGTTCTTGTGATGTTCTGTTCTTGGTGACCCTCATCGAGGGAATAGTTGACAAGAATACATGCCAGGCTAGATCAATGTGGTCACCAGTGCTGCGCGATTCAGTAGTGAATTCCAGATTTCAGTTAAAACTTAAATCTATTCTGAACAAATATATAACATCAAGATGCCATATCTTCACCTACTATGAAATATTGAGCAATAAAAAAGTGTGTGGCATAGACATGAAACTAGAAATCTATGCAATGTTGGTCAGGTAAATGATCAGAATAGATAACATTTCTCTAGGAAGAACAAAACAACAAAAAGAAGAAGAAAAAAGCTGATAAATACACCTGTTGACTTTAATATTGGCATCAAATATGCTATTTCCTGTACCACAAGAAATGCATTTGTGGAGCTGTCGTGAAAACCTCTAGGGTGATCAAGTATCAGTCTGTTGTGCAGATCATGTATCTGCTTATTCTAAGATGTTAAGTGAAGTGTTGATAGTTCTGTCTCTGTTTCAGAACCTAACTGCTCGATATGGAGATTGTGTCTGTTCAATTTTGCTCCAGTGCTGACCTCAACAAACTCATATTTACTAGTTGTATCCTGCAAAAAGAAAAAAGAAAGTTTCACAACAAATAAGACTGATTTCCCCTGTTCAACTAAGATTCATTGATCAATCCCAGCCCAAACACACTAGAGCAAGCACAACTCCCCTAACACCCACAATGATTATTAACACTAGCAAATTGGAGGCAACTATCTTGAGTCATGACTCATGAGCTAGATAAAACAATGACACCCTGGAATGACAAATGTCCCTAGCTTAGAATCAATCTGAGTAACGCCAACAATCTCTCTTCCATAATCAGCACTGGTGACCACATCTGAATCGATCTGTTTTATGTTAAACATACCTTCCTTCTAAAGTATCTAAGATGATCGAATTAGATTATTTATTTTTGCTTAGGACTCTGACTTGTTTGTATGTTTAAGAGTGAAACTGATTTATGTAATTAGAGCATGTATGTGCTGTCCTAATGTGGATTTAAGTACTGAAATGCATAAAAGAACATTTGATTTGTGTGCTTAAACAATTCCTGCTGGTATAGTTTTGGTTAGAAAAATGTTTTCATGCTTTAAATGACCTTTTATGTGAACCTAGACAATATAAAAGTTTTAGATAATTTAAGTATCTTTGTTTTCCTAAAAATTTCATGATTTTATCCTATCCGGTTTGGGAGCTATGAAATTTTAAAGTTTGCTGTCAGAATTTTGCGGTGTGCTGTACAGTTCTGAGATTTTGTATAATTCGACCATGTTAGCTTGAAAATTAGCTCCTGTTGATAACTAAGTAGTTGTAGTGTTTTTCATAAGATTTCCAAATCATTAAAGAACAGTATTTTTGGTTGGCTAAAACTCCAGATATGTATTTCTAAACTTTCCTGTCAGGTTGTGTCCATGTCTGCGCAGCAATGCTTCTTTATACTTTTCGACCCTGTTAACATAGAAATCAAGTCTGTATTATAACTAGAAAGATGTGTAGAACTTCAAAAGCTTTCCAAAATGTTAAAGAACATAGTTGTCCGTGATCTAGAACTCTGGCTATGATTTATTCTTTCGACTATACTGTTGCTGTCCTGAAATTTCAGATCTTGTAATTACATGATTTGCCTATTTGTATAGCTTCAATAGAGCATGGTTCCTGTATGTGGGCTGTAGATGGTATATAGTTTTCAAACTTCAACTAATATTGTTCTCTAGGTTTAGACAGAGCTTTATTGTTTGAGAAGTTGAGTTAATTAAACTGTAGGGTGAAGCAAATGTCTTTCTTTTACACAGCTGTTTTCAACTTGTTGTTAATGCTTGATCAAGTTAACTTTGTTGGTTTCTACTTCTATGGATCCTTGCTTTGTTATGTCCATCCAAATATTTTAATGGTTAGCATAGAGTTAAGTTAATACACTAAACATGTTGTGTAGAGGTTCAGCTTATGAAACTATTAAGTGGTCACCTACAAATTTAATCTAGTAAAGGCTTTTCTTTCTAGTTTATTGATCTTGCTTAGGCCGACTATGTTTTTTTGTGAAGCTAGAACATGCTTGTTTATATTATTGCTTTGTTGCTTGCTAGCACGAATCAATTTGCTATTATTAAGTGCAAGTGGCATCCATTTTAGTGAAAGCGTACTATTAACTTTTTTCTGTTTCGTCATGGGTTCCTGTTTTGGCAATTTGAGTATTGGAATTTAGCCTGGCAACTATTAGTTGGTCTGTTTGCTTGTCAATTTCAGTTTCA
The DNA here is from genome assembly GCF_019320115.1 of Miscanthus floridulus. Classification (NCBI taxonomy): domain Eukaryota; kingdom Viridiplantae; phylum Streptophyta; class Magnoliopsida; order Poales; family Poaceae; genus Miscanthus; species Miscanthus floridulus. The sequence continues at coordinate 43,826,668 of NC_089589.1, forward strand.
TTTTTTAAGTAGCTATCTCTATTTGTACCTCTCTCTCTCTCTCTCTCTGGTGTGTGCGTAACAGCACCAAGGCTGCTCGGCCAAGCCTGTTGATCCACCAGGCCATCTCTGGTGTGTGCGTAGCAGCAGCAGCAAGACTACTACTACTATACTGAACTACTACTACTACTCTACTCTAATGAACTACTATTACTCTATCTACTCTACACTCTTCCCTAGCTGCTGGCTGCAACTCTTAACTACTGGCTGCTACACTTCTCTACTCCTTCTCTACTCTACTCCTCTACTATTACTCTATCTACTATTACTCCTCCTCTACTCTAATCCATTATTTACCACATCTAAGTTACCAGATTTTGATCTGCAGGGGCCTTCCAACCATGTGGCAGCAGTCAAATGTTTTTTGAGAAGCAACAACTGCTTTTTTTACACCTTTTCCTCTCTATGTTTGCTAAGCAGTTGTTACTTTTTTTGCCAAATCTCTCCTCTCCTTTGTTTTGCCGATGATGAAATTGTCCAAGTCCATACATTATATGGAATATGAGCTGATGATCAAGAACTTGTGAGGAACTTAGCATCATTAGCAGCCGCCTCTACATTATCTTCTCCTCTCTTCTCTATTATGATGCCTTGATGCTCTAAGTTCAAGATCAGATGATGATTGATATGTTTCTGAGGTCTCTACTACTGCTACTTCTCATTTTTTGATATATTATTGTTTTATAGGACTACTTTGGTTTATAGACCTTTTTTATTTCTTATACCTTCTCGCGTACCTAAAGCACACTTTCCTGCATCTATTAGAACAAAGCACAAAATAATGTCGTGGACACCAAACAGTGCAGCCCGATGCCCTGAACATGATGAGCAGCCAACCTATGAGGAGCAAGCACTAGAGGACCAGCTTACTCAGGAATAGTTTGATAATGATGTAGGAAAGGATCTAGAAGTGATGCTTACCCAGGAGCAGTGTGACGAGGAGGAAGGAGGAGCAGGAGAGGCTGTTGAAGGCGAAGAAGAAGAGGATGATGATGATGACTTAGAAGAGGGATATGAAAGTTTCGAGGATCCTTTCCCACGTGAAGCCAGAAGGAGTCCAACGGAGGAAGATTTGGACAAGGATTTTGACCCGAACGAGGAGGTAGGGAAAAAGCCTTAGCTTGTAAATTTTGCTAAAGCTTTGGCTGTGTTACCTCTGCTAACACTTTGACCTGTCATATATACAGGTCCCTCCTAAAACTCGAAAAAGATGACATCGACGTCCGCGATATCTCACTGGATAAGATGGAGTAGAGGAAAGGAGAGCAAAGGCAACAGCCACAGAGACAGATCACGATGCCTTTGCTCCACAACCTCAAGACACAACCATGACTACCAAGCCTAAGAGGAAACGAGGGGATAGAAAAGGAAATCTATATCTAGATAAGGCATGCTATGTGATAACGGAGGTCAGGCCAGCAGGGGTAATCCTTGAGCAGAAGGAATTAAGAGGACGATTCTGTAATGTTTTCGGGACCCTAATAAGAGATAAATTGAACCCAGTAATCCCTAACTGAAAAGAGGTACCAGAGAACAAAACGAATGAACTATGGGATAGGCATCTGAAGCTCAATTTTAGATTTTCAGAGGGTAAGCACGAACTGGTAAAAACAATGCTTTCAAGATAATGGGAGAGTCATTCCGACATTGGAGGTCGGAGCTTAACACGAAGTATATCCAAAAGGGGTTAACTCCCTTCAACGAGTTCGGCAAAACTCCTAGTCAATGGGGGGAGCTCGTGGCTCAGAAGACTTCACTGGAGGCATTGGAGCTCAATGCCCATAACACCAAGCTGGCGAAGAGGAACAAACACCACCATCATCAAGGCCTTGGTGGCTACTATGCCAAGAAAGAGCGGTTTAGGAAGATGGACGAAGAGGCCGCAACTACTAGGAAAATCAATATGATGAATTTGAAGGTATGCTCAAGGAATTGGATATATGCGAGGAGTACAGAATCATCCAGCGGTAATCTTAAGTTTGATAAGCCAGAGACCCAAGAGGTAGTATCAAGGATACTGAAATATGCTGAAGACAAGGAGAAGGGCTCATTCAATCCTTCTAGAGAGAGGGACGAGCTTAGCCTTGGCTTGGGAAACAAGGAGCACACAGGCTACACTAGGGGGCTAGGGAAAAGGACGACCTAAAAGCAAGGATTCAAAGAGGACAGGCACATGTACAAGAAACATGGTAGAGACCGGGAGACTAGTCTTGAGCTCCAAGTGAAGGCTCTAGTTGCGAAGGCGCTGGAGGAGCAAGGACTGTCTACGGAGCCATGGATATTAGTGATGTCGTTGGGAGAACTGGCATTAGTTGGCAGCCCTTTGAAAGTTCCTAGCAGCCAAGGTTCCACTACAACCACAACCTTCGTCGATCGCATACGGGAACCAACTAGTTGTACCTTGGTGTTTCTCAGCGGCCGGTAGAACACTGTGATGGAGGTGGCAATGGGTGTGGCACATCCTCCCGGAGGCTTACACCATAATAATAAGATACCACCGGACTACACTAGGGTCGAGGTGCATACAGTGAAGCCTGAGTTCATGCAGTGGAGGATAGACTACGCAACTCCCGAGGGGCTGGTGTTACTTGGAGACATTATGAGGCAGTTCATCCTCTGGCACAAACGGGACATTATATTGACTACTTCTTTGCCGCCTCCCCCTCTCCCAAATTTGGAGCGAGTTGTTGAGGTCGGGGAGATATTTTCACTGTCTCGTGACCACCACATTCCTAAGATGCCACATTCTTCCCCACCTCCTAGCGAGCATGTGCCTGATGAGATGCCACAACCTTCTCCAGCTTGTACCGAGCAAGTGCATGATGAGATGCCATAGTCTTCTCAACAAGCACAGCCGATACATGAACAATAAGTGCCTCCTAAAGAAGGCCATGCACAAGAAGATGAGGACGTTCCTAAATGGAAACTTCGAAAGAAGCATCCAATAACCATAAGGCCAGTTTATGTTCTGATGAAAGACGTCTCGTCGGTGTCCAAGTGGTATTTCCATGACCAGTTCAAGCCTGAGAACCAAGTTAAAAAAGTCCCATCACGGAGTTCTGAGGAGGCCGTCACTAGCAAACTCCACCAAATTGAAAAGCAGTATCTAAATGTTGATGCCATCAAATGGTCAAAGGATTGCCCGAAAACATATGAAAGAGGCAAGCCCTTCCTACCAAACCAGGACATCCAGCGCTTACCACTTGGAATAAGAAGGTTTCATGATTGGTACTTACGTGTTCTCCCAACGAGCATAGATCTCATACAAGCATGCTTCCCCAATGGCACATTTGGAAGCCCAGCCAGAAAAATTATCTTTGACTTCAATGACATGCACACATGCTTTCACCTGGGAGAAATGGAGATGAATCTAATTCGCACATGGTGCCTGTAAGTCCTTGTCCTCCTGATATGATATGAATGTAATCTTTGAATTTTGTTGTAACTAACCCACGCTGTGATTTGTAGAATGCAAGTGCACATTGTCAAACAAATGCCAAGTGTGAAAGCCGGGTATCTAGACCTCAAGCTATAGCCCAAACAAATTTTAATTACCCTAAATAGTGGACACTGGATGCCAAAGAGCTAGCTGCTGCAATGACTCTTTGGGAGAAATAACGCATCCGTGTGGAGAAACTAAGGGAAGAGTCCCTTAAGGTTGCGGCATACATTGCTCTGGCTTTCAAAAATCTCCAACAACATTCTACTATATGGCTATCATACAACTTCAAGTAAGTTCAACTCTATACTTAAAGCTTTGTTCGATATATTTTATTCAATGCAAAAGAGCTTATCTAGTTCTATGATTAAATCCATGCAGCAACCACTGGATTTGTATAGCCATCGATGTTGGGAGGAGCATGGCATGGGTCTTTGATTCAATAGATAGGGACCCAGTCACATACAAAGACTTCATATCGATTCTCAAGACATATACATATCGACAATCCTCATTAGCTTATATGTTTATATACGTATTTGTAACGTTCACTTTTGAATTCTAACAAGTTGTATTTTCTAAAATAATTCGAACAGGGCATTTAGGTTCTATGTCACTAATCATCACGGAAGGCATGATCCAGCAAGGAAGGAAAAACTGGCTATAAAAACACTATGTACGGTAAGTGTAACTAACTTCTTCAGTACTCCGTTACATGGCTGTCAAAAGCATTACTTAACATTTTCATATGCAAAACACACAGTTGCCCAAGCAGAAGCCTGGGAGTGTACATTATGGATACTATATATGTTCTATGATGAGTAACACCGGTGCCTACAGGAGACACCCCTTAAGGGTAAGTTTGAACCTCTTCACCCGTAGTATAAAAACTTCGTACATGGTATGAAATACTAAACCGAAACTTGTTCTCTTATAGTGGAGAGAAGAGAAAGGAATGAAAAGAGACCCATACAAGGATGACCAACTCTTAGAGCTCGTCGGCGACCTTTGCAACTTCATATTGGACCAGATTATACACGTCAAAGGCGCCTACCATGACCGAGAGTCTGAGTTAGGTACAAATCCTCAGTACCAACACCTTCGTGAGACTGAAAGGCTAGCTCTAGGGCGTTGATAACAATGTGTATGGAATTTGTATATTTAATGATGGATTGTATATATTCTTGTGAATTGAACTTGTAATTGTAGTTTATATAATACTCTTATGCTTGTAGTCGCGGTCGCGGGGTGTTCAGCAACACTAACGTGGTTCGAAACATTGGTCGCGGGGCATTCGGCAACGCGAACGCTGCTCGTGGGACGTTCGGCAACGCGAACATGGTTCGGAACGTTGGTCGTGGGACGTTCGGCAACGCGATTTTGAATTGTAAATTTAATTTTTTTTATGGAAAAACGTACTGTAGGGGCGGTTCTAGATTGAACCGCCCCTACAAACAGGTATTTGTAGGGGCGGCTGGTACTACAGCTGCCCCTACAAATTGATTTGTAGGGGCGGCCTACAAATCACCCCTACAAATGCATGATTTGTAGAGACGGTTCGGTAGGGGTGGCTGGTCAAACCGTCCCTACAAAGGGTTACGAGCCACCCCTAAAAATCGATTCTGTAGCAGTGTAATGTGAGTGCCAATTTGCTAAAAAATATTTAATTGTTTGATTTCGTGAAAATGCATGCATTTGCATTCTGATTATGGCCCGTTCGGCTGGCAGTATTTTAGCTAAAACTGATGAAAACATTGTTCTAGCTGAATTATTGTGAGAGAAAAACACTGTTCCGACTGAAAAAAGAAATCGAACAAGCCGAATATGGGATAAGCCGAACGGAGCATGTATTTGGATATGGATCCGATATAGTAGTATAAGCAGCAACAAACGTTCTCATATCTTGCTTGTTTTTTTTACATATCACATTTGGCTTTGTACTAAGTCAAAATTACAATCTTTGATCAACTATTTCAAAAAAAATTATAGTTTCACAACATTTATAAATTGTATATTATAAAACTATTTTTATAGTAAATCTAAAAATATAAATCTTATATCATGAACCTATATAATTTTTTTTAGAAAAATTATGATTAAAAATATAAACGTTTGACTTAGTAAAAAGCTAATACAACATGTAAAAAAATCTGAGCAAGCGGAGTGTAGGAGAAAGAAACGAATAAGGCTCCATTGGGATCCTATGGTCAAAGTTTATTAATTGGCTACAGTGGCCTAATAAACTAATTATATTTTTTGTGAGATTGACTAAACTTTAGACATTACTTTAGATCACTTATTTGGAAGCTCAAGAGCTAAAGTGGTCTAAAGTTTACAAAGCGTTTGGTTCGCCTAATGTAACGTAACTGCATTGCGGAGAGGAAAGAGATATCGCGTTTGTTTCAGCCTGGCCGTAGGAGTGTAATGGGATACGGCGCTATTCAAATCCTGTTCCGCCCCTCCTTAGCTGTAATCACATATCCCCTTTCCAGCTGAAATTGGATTACTTTACGTTTGCATATTCAGTGCTCGTACCGAACACTGTGTTAGTGGCTAAATTTTAAGCCATGGATCAAATCATCCAAATAGGACCTAAAAGTTATGTGCTACTGCACTCTAGGACATAAATGGCCGTACATGGCCCAGTTAAGAAGGTGGGCAATACCAGGGAAAATTCCTGGGCACGTATGTGCATGGCCGTGGCCCAGTTAAGAAGGTGGACAATGGACTGAGCACGTATTGAGAAAATTTCCTATTTGACATCGGAAATAATGCTCCTCTCCTGTTTGACACCGAAACTAAAATTCTTTTCTATATGTCTTCCACTCAAGTTTTTCTTTCCTATTTGACATTTTCGTTAGTTTGGACCATGGGCTGGAACTGGAAGGCCTCAAGAATAAATAAAACGGGCCAATCCCATGAAAAAAGAGGTGGGCTAAAAAAGGAAAATGAAATAAGAAGACTTATGACATGTGGCCTGGCTAAAACATATGACTGTGGGACCAATCCTAACAGGTGGGCCATTTTTGTCATGTTATAGTATTTTTTTTTAAATGATGAATCATTATTGTCATTATTTTGTGCGTTTGACATTTGGCATGCTATAACGAATTACAATTCATCATGGTGCATTGCTCTAGTTTATGACAGTTTCTACTAGGTCTTAGTGATGAACACATAGTTTTCAACACTAAGTCGTATTGCCTGCTACAAAACGTCATAAAATAGAATGGCTTAGTGACAAATTAATCCATTGTCACAAGAAAATCTTCTTAGATTTCCACATTTATTGTAATGATGCCCATAATTTCTAGCTAGGGAACTTAATCCCAACCTAAAGCCCCTGCTCGGAAATTAAATTTGTAGCCCTCAAACGTTAGGGCTCAAAATTTCTAGCACTAAATGGAATTTTCGGCCATTAGCAGTTGTGACACTTAGGGTTAGGATTCAGTTTTTTCCTATGGTCTTGTTAGATATGTTTAAGCATGTGGACACCTGCAAGTCACTTAGCATCAATGGCCCCTTGATAATATGGCACTCCTAGACACAAAAAGAGGATAAAAAAGATCAAAAGGAACTTATTTATTTTTATTCCTATCACTTTATTGCTTATAGTCGTGCTCATCATTTCTTTATAACAAATAAGACCCAAAAAGCTCCAAATAGATCACCAACATATAGACAACATTTTTAGCATGACATTTCATATTTTTCTTATAATAAGATAAATTTATTTATTTAAAAAATAAACTGTTTTTTATTATTTTTTGCAAAATAGAAAAACACCCTTAAAATCAGCCATAGGTCTAAAATGTCCTGTTTCCATAGCTGAAGGCCTTCCGTCATCCATTTTCGTACCATAAGATTGAAAATCAATTCAAACTGCCTTTAAATTGGAGATCATAATTGATGTAAAATGAAGATTGAAAATTGGACTTTACCTTTAGAAAGAAAACTAAACTAGACTGTGACCTAAGCCTACCGACAGGCGACAGCGACCCTGCGTCCCAGCACCGACGGCACCGGCAGCGGCAGTGCACGGTCCTCTGCTTGGCCTTGGCACTTGGCAGAGGAGATGGCCGGCGAAGTACGTTGCATGCACAATCCCAAGTTCTGGTCCGAAACCCATCGCCCACGATCCCAAGTTCTAACTTCAACAATGCGCGGCGTGCCGGCGTCGTGTCAGCCACTCCATCCACCACGCACACTCTGACAAATTTGCCTACTTTTTTTAGGCCAACAAAAATGACAGTTGCGGCCCAAATAAATGCATGCACAATTTTAACACTATGACGCAGGCGTCCGAAACTAGTGCACACATCTTAGAGCATCTCCACCAAATATCATATCTAATCTCCTATATCTAAAAAAAATATTCTCTCCGAATTATAAGATGTTTGACTTTTTCAGATCCATTACATTTACTATATATGTACCATAGACATAAGGATATCTCTAAGTGTATAACAAAAGTTATGTATTAAAAAACTCAAAACATCTTATAACTTAAAATGATGGGGTAGTATTTTAGGAGATGGAGGTGCCGGAGCAAATCTCCTGTATCTATAATTTTTAACAGATCTCCTAAAAGAAACATTATCTTCCCTAAATAATGGAGACAACCCCCTCTCCCTGGTCTCCCTACAAAATATATGAGATAAATTTTAGGCAATCTAATGCAGTTGTACTCTCCTATATTCAAAATTGATTTTAGGGTACTCTCTTAAAGCAACTTATAGGAGACGCAATAGTAGAGGTGCTCTTAGCACAAATCATATCAGCTGTTGGCACCTTGCTCTCTCGAAGCTTCAAAGAATCTAGATTGACTAGAGGGGACAGGGGTGAATAGCCTACAAAAACTTCTTTATAAACTCACAAGCACTAGGGCAAAGTTGTTAGTACAAAATGAGAATGTAATAGCACCTACTTTGCCTAGACAAATTCACCCAATGCGCCTCCAAAACAAATCTACTAGCAAGCTAAACACAACTACTAGAGCACTCAACAAGCAAAGAGGCTAACACTACTATAGTTGAGCTTAAACTAGTGAAGCAAGTTCTTTGCTTGTTTCTAGCTAGCTAAAAATTAGCCAAATTAATTAGTTCTATTATATCCAGACAGGAGAGCTACTAGATGGACTAATTTTTTATAGACAAGTCATCTTTCACTAGTTGTTAGCCAACCATAATTTATTAACTAACCATGTGTACCCAAACAGGCCCTAAACTAGCTACTTGTACCAACTAAACTATAACTACAACTGGAGAGCTACACTAACAAGCAACTACCACACAAGAAAGTATGGAAGTAAAGGCTAGTTTAGATATTTCAAACCAAGAGATGACACAATATTTATCCAAGAAGTTCGGCGTTGCTTGCTGACAATCTACATCCTCGTTGAAGCGAGTCTCTAGGTGATAGATTCACGCACTATATATCAAGCTGCTCAAGCTTGACCCTCAACTTGTGTGTCGAAAGAGCCAATCAACCAAGAGCACTTCAACTAGCCATGAGCATTCCACTGGACGGAGTTGCTCTTCGCGATCTCCCAACAATCACTAATAGAAGGCTTCTTGTTGATAGCTATCTCATTATAATTGGCTCAGACAAATCCAAGTGACTACGCAATAAGTTGTGTGTCTCGTTGCAATGCATTGGCATGTTTGCTAGTTAAACTAAAATATTAAAAGGAGCACACCTGAACTAAAATTTCTGGAAACTATCCCTTTGAGTCATGCAAGAGATCATGACATGACTAGCAACTACGGTCGTGGCACATGCATTAATGTGACTAAATAAACACACTAGTGTCACCTTAAACACATTCCACATATGCCACAAATGTGGTGGTTGAGTCATGTCATCCATGTTCGCGTGGCTCTACGCTTAATCACGGCATCATGGTTGACGTGATCCACTTTGTGTATCTTTTTTGTTGATGCAAAATGAATGATCTAATGACCTTTAAAAATCCTGTAATTTTACGTACATAATATATTTGTATCAAGATGAGTACGTTGTGTCGCATATGTATGTCTATTAGTTGTTGAAGTATAAATGAATTGTCCACCTTTTCTCATCAGCATAAGTTTTTAGGAACTTAATAGGGTAGCAGGGCTAGAGAGGTCTCAAGCTTGAATCCGGACATGTGCGATCAAACAAAATAATTGCAGCCCACTTCTATTTCAACATTTGAGGCCTAGGGAGCCTGCACATGAGGGCGGGTGTTGAAGTTGAAGTATAAGTAAATTGTCTAATACCATTTCCTGTCCAGGGCATGTTGTGATGCTCATCATTCTATGGCTTCACCACAGGGACAAACTACAAAGCACATGCTGACTGTGTATAAAAATATCACTCAAACAAAACAACTTACACGACTTGTTACATTATATAGACTGGGACTGTGATACATTTTCACCTTTATTTACTTATATACTGGGTACAGTGGCAGACAATGTCACCAAGAGTCATGAACTTGTTGAATCTGCAGTCGCCTTTCTGGCCAGTCCTAGCCAATTGGCTTATTAATGTGTATCTGTCTTTTGGACCAAGCTTGCCCACTTAACAACAACAAAAACATATAATTTGTCATATGCGTTGTCAAAGAGGCGGAAATAAGCAATCCTCCGGGATTTCTTGAATAAAATGACACAGAATACCACCCAGAGACCAACAACAAAACCTGAGCCAACTCCAAAAGGAAATGACATTAGCTTAGAATCATGTTCCTCTGTCTTACGATCACCATGCTTTTGTTCTTCAGAGCAATTCTTGTGAAGAGGATCTCCACAAAGACCACTATTTCCATCGTACATAAATGGATTCTGTGAGTAGAGGGTGTCGAGCTGCCCACCTGATGGTATCCTTCCACTGAAATTGTTGTATGACAAGTCCAGGTAGCTTAAGTATGTTAGATTTGACAGGCTTTGTGGGAGTTCTCCATAAAGCTTGTTCTCCGAGAGGTCGAGTGATTCCAATGCCTGCATGATCCCAATGTTGCTTGGAATTTTTCCACTCAAGCGATTATGTGATAAATTCAAACCATGAACTGCATCTAGAGAAGTTATTTCTTCTGGAATTCCACCTGTTAAGAAGTTTGCAGATAAGTCAATAACCACCATATTAAAAATTTGACCTTCTTCATAATAACGTGCATCCCCCTTGGTGGTGACAGACAGATTTAAAACCGGCACGTAGTGTCCAAAGGTTGTGGGACTATGCCGTGTTGTCATACCACTTAAATTTGATAGATTCCGTGGAAGAAAACCTGATATGCCATTGTCTGCCAGATCTAGATGAAGAAGATTTGTAAGGTTGGTAATTGTTGGTGGAATATTTCCAGAGAAATTATTGTGCCCCAGTCGTAGTATTTCTAAGTTCGCCAAGTTCCCGATCCACATGGGCAGTCCTCCAGAGAAGTTATTCCATGACAGATCCAAGATATATAAGTTGGTGAATCTTTGCAAGCGAGGTGGGAACTTTCCAGAAAACCGATTGTTACTCAAAAATAGCATTCTAAAGAAAAAATTCTGTGGCTCAAAGCATTCTGGAAATTCACCCTCTAAAAAGTTGTCGGCTAAGTCTAAGATGTCCAGGTATTGCAATTGACATATTGACTGTGGAACATGACCGGCAATACGATTGGAGAAGAGCCGCAGATCACCGATGCCTGGAGCTCCAAAGTTCGATGGCAGAGGTCCGGATAAAAAGTTTCTCGAGATGTCCAGTACGCTGAGACTTTGCGGCAATTTTGGTATTGGACCTGTCAGGTGGTTTGAGTTGAAATAAAGTCTTCTCAATGATTCCATAGCCCCCATGTTTGTTGGTAATGTACCACTGACTCCGTTGTAGGAAATGTTCATCCACGAAGCATTTGAAAAGGTAGAAACAAACCAGCCAGGAAGACTATCAAATATTCCGGCACATGATATATCTAGCTCAACAATTTCGATTTGTGATTTCAGCCAGGTGGGAAATTGAGGGCCCATGTCACAAGAAGCAAAATATGCATACTGAAGGATAAAGGGTGGCAACCAATTGGCATCCACCGCAATCTTTAAGGAATTGCTTGACAGGTCTATCCACCTCAAGCTTGTAAGGCCAGCAAGGATTTCCTGGGTGATAACACCACTGAGGTTGTTCCAGCCTAATATCAGGGAAGTTAAATTATTGAGCTTGCTGATCTCCGAAGGCACCAGTCCAGTAATCTGGTTGTTGGAGAGGTCGAGAGTGAGTAAACTGGTAAGAGTACCAATCTCAGAAGGAACAGATCCATTGATTTGGTTGTTGGAGAGATCAAGAATGACTAAGCTGGCCCATCTCCCTATCCAATTTGGTATCACTCCAGTGAAATCATTGTTGTCCAGATGCAGTTCCTCCAATCTTGGGGAACATTGTGGTAAGTGTTCAAAGAACTCTGTTATGTCGCCATTCATGTAACTGGAACTGAGGATTAGGATTTGCAGGTTGCATAGATTTGTCATGTTGGCGGTCATGATGTCTAATCCTCCATCAGTTATATATGGGTCATTGGTTCCACTACTACCAAAAAAATCCAGGACTTGGAGGGATGGCATACCTCCAAATGCATGGTGAAATTTACCATATAAATTAGTGCCTCCAAGTCCTAGATACGTTAGGCTTGTCAGGTTCCAAAACCAGCATGATGCAACTGGGTGATTGAAATCATTACCGGAGAGATCAAGCCTCTCAACTTGTGTGAGGTTAAGATGTGGGAGTGATTGGTTTGCACTTGCAAGGCTGCAGTCAGAAAGATCAAGGACCCTTAAAGAAGGGACCATGCTCACCGCATGAGCCCAGTCAAGAGCCATGCTGAGGTTTACAGAACGCATGTTGAGGTACTGTAGAGAAGGCAGCCGAGTTAACCATGAGGTATCTGTGGAGTACATGTTGTAATCAATATCGTAAGTTTTGAGTGAGAGGTCAAGATATTGCAGCTTTGTCAGGTTTCCAAGCTGAGGCGGTATGCTACCGTAAAACGGTATGGCAGATAGGTTGAGATATCTCAAGTTTTTCAAGGAGCCCAGAAACTCTGGGAAAAGACGTGTCGGACCTTCGAGATTATTCAGGCTCAGGTCAAGGTGCTTTAGACGCTGCAAGGAAAGGAGTGAAGGGCTTATCTGTCCGACCAGGGCAGTCTCGTCGCCGGAGTTAACAATAGATGGATCGACAGCCACGTTGCGGAGATGAAGCCCGACGACATGGCCGGTCCGCTTGCTGCACCTGACGCCTCTCCACTGGCAGCAGTCTTGGTCTCCGCCGGACTGCCGCCACGAGGAGAGGAATCCAGCAGGGTCGCTTGTGATGCCTTGTTTGAACTCCAGCAGGGCGATCCTCTCGTGTCCCAAGCAGCCGATGGCGGTGGTGCCCGAGCTGGCATTGCGCAGCGACAGCCCATGGCCGGTCGGGGGTAAGGACGATGAGATGATGGCTGTTATTACTACGACGAGGATGAACGAGAGCGCAGTGGTGGTTCTGTAGCTCATAGTCCTCATAGCTGGCTGGTGTTCTTGATCAGCTGGATAGAACGTTTTGCCAGCCGCAGCAAGTACCGCTGAGTTATATAGCGCTGGAACCTACCAAGGGCAAGGATGATTCGAGTGGCTAAGGCGCGTGCCGTGAGCAGCGCAGCGCCCGGTTTCCAAGGATGATTCGAGTGGCTGAGGCGCATGCGGCGTGCTGGCCGGCCGTGAGCAGCACGGCGCGCGCTCGGCCGGTCTCGGTTGCCTGCCGCGGCTGACACATGGACGTCCGTGTGGATGGTAAACTCTGTCTGTAGTGGGACTTTCCAAGGATGATTCGAGTGGCTGAGGCGCATGCGGCGTACGTGCTGGCCGGCCGTGAGCAGCACGGCGCGCGCGCGGCCGGTCTCGGTTGCATGCCGTGGCTAACAAAATCCACGCCGGTAGTCCAGCATCCCATGTCATACCCATAGGCTATACCACAGCCCAAAATGAACGTGTCACAGAGGGTCGCCAAAAATACCAAAATAATTGACGCTGAAAGATCGGCCGTTAAAGATAGTAATGTTTGGTTGGTTGTTATTTCTCATTTTTGGAACATACTGTCAGTCGATATTTTTATTTTGATTTACCGTTCGATAGTCTGTCGTTATATCCAAATTTTCACAACTGACCAATTGTCGGTATATAGGCTACACTCATGCGCTCTCAGCTGGCCCAATTCCCGCCTAATTTTTATGTGAACCCACCTGTCAGATAAAAAAAATTCATAGCACGCCTTCACAGCCCGCCAACAGCATTAGGTCACCTGTCAGACAAAAATGTTATGTGCATATAGACATGAATTGGAGAACACTAGGACATTCATTAAAAATCAAATGATTTTGGGTTCATATTCTACCACTATTTCTTATATGTTTGATTACTTCTAGTGGTATCATATTAGTATATGACTCGTTCATGAGAATGTGACCCCAAGTGTTTGAATTGTGTATATGAGCTATATAGAAGTGACAAATTCAGCTTCAACAAGATAACCGCTGAAATGTGTGTGAACAATCTTAAAGAGGGTTCAAACCGATTTTGAAGCTTATGTAAATCAAATAAGTTCAAGCAAAAGAGAAAGAAGCTCATGAAACATTCGAAGAAGGTTCAAGTGATCATCTACATCAAGTGTGGTGTCTTCCCAAGGTCCCAAGTGGTGTCTACCCTGACATTTCAAGCTTATATATAAAGTGGTGTCATCTTTTGTGGAAACTAGAAGCATGCCCTGCGCGTTGCCGCAGGATTTTCTTAAAAATAAATCTTTTATATATATTATTACTGTATGGTATTCTCTATACTGTGTATGTATATATGAATTTGACTTGTATATTATTTTATTATATCAAATCTGGTAAAAAAATCGGTAAGCTAATAGAAGAAAACCAATAGAATATTTGATCACATTATATAAGATAATTTTTTGAGAGAAACATTATAGAAGATAGGTGATAAAACAAATAGCATATGTAGATGACTTTACGTTAGTAGGTTAAACATTAAAGGTATTGCATATAATTGAGATGATGTGGACATTTTTTTTGTAATTAACAAGGGATGACACGGATAGCTTGCATGAAAGGATTGTGAGTTAGTGGGACACTTAGTGGGAAATGATGTGGACATCTTGCATGAAGAGAGAAAATATCTAGTAGGGTTTAGCTTTATAAGAGTATAAGATTGATGACAAATTACGAGAGATTGGCACAAAGACAGAAAGGGGAATAAAACACAAAGCCTTCTGTTGGTGATGGGTGCCTCTGATCGGATGATTTGGAACGGGCTCTTGTGCTCATCCCTGTTGGAGATCGCGAAGTGCAACTCTAGTGGAATGCTCAAGACTAGTTGGTGTGCTCTCTTGGTTGATTGGATTCTTGTGACACACTCACTGTTCGCCTAAACGGTCGTTTAGCCCGTTTAAACACCATGTAAACGCTACACGGTGGTGCGCCGTTTCCGTTTAATCACCCGTTTACCCCGTTTAATTGGACGTTTAGCCCGTTTAATGGGACGTTTTGCCCGAATAATGGCTAAACGGTAGGTGACCGACTGTTTACCGTTTAGCGTTTAGGAAAACACTCACACACTAGTTGAGGGTAAAGCTTGAGCGGCTTGATAGCGCGTGATCGATCATCTAGAGACTCGTCTCAACATGGATGTAGGTTGCCAGCAAGCAACCGAACTTCTAGCTAGGAGAAATATTGTGTCATCTCCCTTGCCCCGATTGGTTTGAAATCTCTATACTTGTACTTTACTTTCATACTTTCTGTGGTAGTTGCTTGCTAGTGTAGCTCTCTAGTTGTAGGTATAGTTTAGTTGGTGGAAGTAGCTAGTTTAGGGCATGCGTGGGTATGTAAGGCTAGTTACTAGCTAGGGCTAAAAATTAGCCTAAATTAGTTATAGTTGGCTAGCTAGTTAGCTAACAACTACTAGAAGACTTGTTTGAAAACTTAACCCAACTAGTAGCTCTCCTGATTGGATACAATAGAGTTATTTTGGCTAACTTTTAGCTAGCTAGCAATTAGCCCTTGTATCCAAACAGATCCTTACTTGCTTCACTAGCTTGGCTCAACTAGAGTAGTGTTAGCCTCTTTGCTTGTTGAGTGCTCTAGTAGTTGTGTTTAACTCGCTACTAAATTTGTTTAGCAGGCTTGCATTGGGTGAATTGGGCTAGATAAAGTAGTTGCTATTAGGTTCTCATTATGTACTAAACACTTTATTCTAGTGCTTATGAATTCGGTAAGAAAATTTTATAGGCTATTTAACCCTCCCTCCCCCTCTATCCATCTAGATCATTTCCAGGTTGGGGAGAGCAAGGTCCCAACAACTTATATGACTTCTACCAAGAGCATCTCCACTGGATTATATTGCATCTCCTATATGTTTAGATCTGTTAAAAATTATAGTTATAGGAGATGAGTTAGGAGATTTACTCGAGCACCTCCATCTCCTAAAATACTGCCCCATCAATTTCAAATTATAAGATGTTTTAGGTTTTTTATAGATACATAATTTTTATATACGCTTAGATATATCACTATGTCTACGTACATAGTAAATGTAATATATCTAAAAAAGTCAAAACATCTTATAATTTGGATATAGTATTTTTAGACATAGGAGATTGAATTTGATATCTGGTGGAGATGCTCTAAGGGTGTTTCCAACAGTACGAGCTAGCACTAGCTCTAAGCTAATAAATATACTGGAGATAGACTGTTGTGAACATCATGTTGTGAGAGAGGAATACATTCTAAAGTGTACTTAACTATCTCTTGAGTCCACGCTAGTCTTTTGTCTTTTGCACTACTAGGCAGCGTGCCCGTGCGTTACTACGGGACAACTAAACTTTTGTACTAAAAACACACGGATCGCACGATAAGATAACAATACTGTAAGACATTAAACCGACATTTAATCCAAAAAGCAAAGTTTGTGAAATTAACCGTCACTAAGAGCACGGCACACTACTTTATAAACATTTCCGTGATGCGCCTAAGATAATGTTTTATATCGGCAGGAAGAAATCTCCAATATCCATTTCTTTCGTGCGCCAATAAATCCACGAATAAGTTCCGTTGCATCTCTATACCATCATGTACACAGGCTCAAGTGTATATGTCAATATTAGTGCCTATCGCATGGGTAATATCGTGTCTCTTGAAAAATCTTCCACAAAAACTTAAAATAAAGTGTTATACTCACTGTATAAATATGTGTGGCTTTTGGTCTATTCCACGTAGACATATACTGTAGAATAAGATATCCACTTAAGTGTCTGTGGCAAGATTCACGATCAGCGATATATAGAAATAGTTAAATCGTAGGTTTATTATTGCAAGCTATAGTGACTCTACATTAGTTACCCATCTATTTCCTCTGCAATGTTTCCTTCCCGTCTGAATTTTCATTTGAAGACATCCTCATTCCATCCGGGAATATGTATATTCACCGCGTCCGTGTACTGCAAGGTAAATCTAAGAGTATACCTGGCATACATCAGCGCTGGTGTGTCTTTACACCAGTCTTCAATAGGTCTAGGATCAATCATGATAAGCATCTTCTCCTTCTGATCGAAAACATAAAGCATATACTTTTGAACTTGTAGCCATGGCAAAACAAACTGCAAACATGGTAGCGTTTAGAATAGTATATAGGAAACAAGTAATAAAAGCAGGAGCAAGTGACTTACATATCTGCATTGTGCTAAGTTATATTCCATATCCTCACATACACCAATTGCAGCAGCCATTTCTTTCTTAGTGTATTTTTTATGGTATTCTGATATTTTTGTTAAAGCACACATTTTTTGGAAGAGAAGGATATCGAGAGTCAGGATTAGTATAACTTGGCCTACTTTATACAATTAGGAGAACAACAAATAAGACAATATAATATAGCACGATAAGAATTTTAAAACTGTGCTTACAAAGAATCTCAGGTCCATGTGATGCTTCATAATACTATTGTATTTTTTCATTGTATTGTACTCTCGAGCTGCCTAAAAACGGACACCTAAGTTGAAACAGTTCTCAGAGATGTCTCGATTGTTCATTGACAACTCTTGTAGGTCCTTGACACTTAGGGCAATCATGGAGGGATGAAAACCTTTAACCCAAGGCTTCCTGCAAAGCATTAGACATAGATGATGGTTTTTGTCATATAAGATAGCACACTATTATTAGTAAATAAAGTAATTAAAATAAGCATGTAGCTTACTTCAACATCGCTTCATCCTGAATTGCCATGACGTAATCACACAGTAACTCAGTCATCTCTTTCTTGTTCATTGGCATGTCTTTCATAGCCACAAATGTCCAAAACTCATCAGGGTCTTGGTTGGCATGGACTTGTGGGGATTTATTCTGAGTTTGTATGTGTTGAGGGGTGCCCGTTTGAACCACTAAGCATTTGGCCTCCTCATAATGTTTTCTCTTTTTCGTGGACACTAGATCAGCCATCTTTGGATTCTCTATTATGGCATAGTCGCTTGGGCTTCCAATATTTTGTTTAACTCTGACGATAGCAAGATCGCCTCAAGTTCCAATCTAAATTCTTTCATATCATCCCGCACGATAGTATGAACCTAATTAATTATTAATTAAAAATCCACAGCTAGTGCACACTCATAACTTGTGGTAAGACGCATAGTTTACCTGATTGAACTCGTCTGACAAATCGTTCCCAGTCCAATACTCTATAAAGTTTATTAAGAATAAACCGCATGAAAAACTACATACAACATTAACAGAGGTTAAGGCTCACATTAGATTAAAAAGGAAAAGACACATAAAATTTAACTTATATGACATGCCATTATTTCTGACGTACCCACCTGTTTGTAATAATTTGCCACAAAAAATCTCCCTAACCGGCCAGGTATCAACCTCAACATCTTGTCATTTGTGCTCTTTCGGGCATGTCTCCTCCAATATGAAATATATCTATTTTCGCAATCCACCTCGCTATTTGTTCATAGAAGAACGAATCAAACAGCATTTCTAAAATATAATATGTGTACAAATAGCTGTGTTAGGAAATACCCATAATTTTATTGAGGTCAACACGTCCGAACATCTCGCCCAAAGAGTCTAGCACCTGAACCTCACGTTTGTCGGCGTTTATAACAGCAAGGTACCAATGTGCATTTGTAACATTTATTGGAAGGAACACCTATCAAATCAAACAATAAACATTTTGTCAGGCATAAAAAATTGATAATGAAAGACCAATAGATCGTTTAAAAAAATCGCTACCATGTCATGCTTCAAGTAAGCTAGCACCCTTTGAACTAAACCAGGATGCTGTGAAGTGCCACGGTTAGGGTAATTGGCTTCAATGGTCTTATCATTTTCTCTATCCCGCTTCATGATTGCAACTAAGCACGTAGTTTCAAGATAGACTGTACCTCTTGGCCTCTTTTTCAAACCCTCCTAGGCCTTCAGCAGTTTAATATAAGCATCTATGACCTGCATACATTTCGCCATTAGAGAGAAAGAGCATTGAAGTTGGTAATGTTTGATTGAGTATTATGACTTGCATCTGTTACCTCGTCAGACAAGTATTCATATGGCTGAAAAAGACATTCCATGTGGTTTCTCAACACCAGAACATCATCTATGAGCACAAGCTCCTCATTCCCAGGTGAAGATGGAATTTTTTTGATAGATTCAATTATGGCTCTATCAGTATCGGTACAAACATAATCTGAAAAAGAGGATTAAATTAAAGTATACAACAATAGTTAGTAGTTTTTCTAGGTTAATTCATCAAAGAGAAAATATCAATACCTTATGGGCAAACCAGTGAAGACATAGATTTTTTGGGTTTATTTTGTACGATTATGATTTTCAAAAGTCATTTTTCTCCCGTCAGATCCACCCTAGAAGTTGATAGGGCCTTTTCATCATGGGTCGTGCTAAAGCCCTAGTCAACTGGTAGAGCTTCGTGGGTAACTTCTATACTCATGCTTTCTTGCAACCATCTAGAATCAACCATAGGCTCACTAGAATTTTCTGTTTGTACAATATCTTCTAAGTGGCCTCCATTTTCCTTCGAAACCTTTGCATCTGAACTATCCATCGAGACCTTCTCTGCTCTTCTGAACCTTGCAATCTCTATTCCTGTGATGTTTATCTAAAATTTGGAGATACCCAGACTTGTAATTAGTAATAACCAGTCATATATGAAAATCAACTATCAAACCAATCCTGGTTACAATTGCCGGACCATGAATAGTAGATGTGAGTGAAAACAATATATTTTGATAAATAATGTCACTACGTTGCATGAATCCTGTAAATTTTATCTACACCAATAACGATGCATGTGCTTATAGCTTAGACGATAGAAATTTACAAATCTAATTTTATTTTAAAAATATAAAGCCCGTCTCATGATCTTTATGACCTATGTCGTATAGATTATTTTATACAAAGCTAATAAAATTAGTTTCTCTCTTTTCTTCCATACTATTTGTATCATCTGTATCATTCAACACGGACTCCGCAGCAGAGCCAAAGCGAGGTGGTGTAGTTTTTCTTACGAACTCTACACTGTCCGCGGATGGACGACGACGTAGGCTGGGGCTTGCCTATGCAGGCCTTGTGCATCGTGGCGCTGTGTTCCTGCAGGGCTTGCCCATCGTCGTTGACACAGACTCAACCAACGCACGCCGCCACCACCCATATATGTCTTGCCCAGCGATGGAGCCTCTCAACAGCTTAGCAAAGAATTCATGGATGGTTGCAAGTTCTGACTTCTGAGGCACAACCATTGCATATGCTTACCATTACATTACATAATCTGAAATTCGGTAGTTTGAGTACTTGCAAATCATGTTTTCTGTGGTCAAATACTCAAATACAATGGCTCCAAGCCTCCAATCAAGAGATCGGCTGTAACAAGTATGCAACTCTGAATATGTTTTAAACAGGACAAGCAAGAAAACAATGAAGCAATCAAAATTTCATATGGCCGCCGCGGAAGTACCTGCGGAACAGAGGTAGGTCCTTACGGATGAAGCGGCCGGTTTTGACATTGACGACGAGCCGCGCGTTGCTCTGCGCGGAGCAGTGGCAGGTCCTTATGAATGAAGCGGCCAGTGCCGACATTTACGAAACGTCGCTCCGGTGGATCTCGTATCTATGGAGGAAGGTGATGAAGGACAGGTAAAGGAAGAAGGGGAAGGAGAGGTATGCTCTATGAAGGACAAGTAAAGGAAGGGGAAGGAGACGGTGTGATATACAGGTTTTCTTTTAGGATACGGAATTTGACCGAGGAACAAGCGGAGCGATATGGAGAGGCGATGACGATACCCTTACATTTTTTTAGGATACGACCGAAGAAGCAAAGAGGTGGCAGTAGAAGTGCACTATAATTTTTCTGAATTTTATTCATGTTGCACCAGGTGAAATGCAGTAGTAACTACACAACCAGGTGAAGGCATATGTCATGTTGCAGTTCTAAAAGAGACCTAGTTTGTACAGCATGGCAGTTTGCTGCAAGAAGCAAAGAGGTGGCAGTAGACCAAGTATACTACTATTTTTATGAAGTTACTTATTCTCAAATTCTCATACCCAAGCAATAATTTAGAGCAAGGGAAAAAGAAATACAATGACAAACAGCCAAGCATGCACAGAACCTTGACTAAATATCTCAATCATCTAAAGCTTGACTAAAGAATTTGTTATTTGCCTGACATGTCAATTGTTTTTAGGTCCTAATACCAATTGCTAATTATGTAACACCTTAACTGGTATATGCCCGTGCGTGCAATGAATCTATTCTTTAAAAAATGTTCAGTACAAAAAAGCAGGTAGGTCGTCTGAAAGTCTTTTTCTATGGCAATTAAATTGCTTCTATTTCCACACTGCACATTTTCATTTATATGTTGAAAACCATTAGTGGTAGCATGCAGATTCAGAGCTGCTGCAAGACTGACAACAGGTAGGTTTGCAAAGCAATTGTTTTAAATTCGAAAAGATCTTAACAAACACAAATACTCACTATGAACGAAAGCACAAGGTCTGGTCTTTAACTAACACCCAATTAGTACAAACAACCTTTATCTCTTTATAGGTGTATAGTATTTATGTTTGATTTTGTTGCACAGATGACTCAACGACACTGGCAGAAAACATTTGCAGGAAAGGTAAATGCAGAGTGGATGGGTCAAAATGAAGGATCTTGCAAACCTGAATTTTCCAAAACCCCCTGAGTCGCTTGGAATCTAATCCACTGGAAGAGAGAACACTTGAAGAGCAGATTTACAGCAGAGCAGTAGGACCTATTGACCTAAAAAATGAACACAATATCATCATTCATAAATATATGCACTCAATCTGATTAACTGCTATTATCACGGCTGGAATCCGATACAGGAGACACTTGTCATGCATGCCATCTAGTTAGTGGAGAATCGCTTCAAAAGATGAAGAAAAGAAATAAACACCATTACTACTCCATCTTACAATCCATTGCCTCATTATCAGCATATGGCCTCAAACTGACTTTCAACAACAATGAGCTGGTCACAGATTAACAACAATGTTCTTTTCTGAAAACGCAATTGGAATACACATTAACTAAAAATAGGCTAATTGTTCATTATTGCAAAAGCAGTATTGCACGGGGAAATTATATTGTGCTATCATAGGCGCAGGTTCATTATTGCAAAAGCAGTATTAAAGCATGGGATATACAGATAGGCACACATAGAGTACTCACTGCTGAAGAGTATTGGATGCTAAATCTGAACAGTGTATGTAAACTAATATAATGTATGTTCAACAATGTATATAACACTGATGCAAGTTTAGGTAACAAACAAATAGGTGTGTCAAATTCAATAATTTTCATTGGTGGATATAACAATTTATATAATAATAAGTTTTGGTGTCGAAATTATCATCTTGTTCATGATCACTTCAGTAAGGTAGCAGCCCAAAGATCATTATCGAAATATATGGAACCAAGTTGCAGCTCTAAAAGCTAAGTGACAATTTAGATTCTGCAGACTTCCACAAGTTTCTAACAACCAGTAGGGGTGCCAAAATCGTCAAATGGGACCATGTGTTCCTGAGAATTCCTTAAAAATTAAATACCTAAGAAAGTCTACTTATCAGGTTTGTCAATCAGTTAAGGATTAGAATATTAAGCCTAAAGGAAGTAACGAAGTAAACAATGTCTACGGGTTACAATTTTTAGTACTGTGCTAGTGCTAACAAAACATAAATCTAATTGTCTCATCATCACATATCCTGATCCCATCTGCACTGCCTATCCAAAATGCCACCAAGGTGGGGAGGATGAAGAACAGAAGGGCTAGAAACATTCAGAGCAAAGCACACAGAACCACAGGCGTAGATTCAGTAAAGGACATGGGTGTGCACATGTACGCATAGGGGTTGAATTTTTCATTACAGAGTATAGTGCAGTTAGTCTGAAAGTGCAACCAAATATTATTCTTGCATTGCCGATGCTATAACACAGCTAGTAGTTTTGTATAGCCTCCTCCATACTAAGCAAATAATCTCTCTGCAATGCATAGATGTAAATACAAAAGTGCAGGGAGAAATCTGTTCACTGAAAATGGTCACTGAAAATATACTTTTATTAGGCATTTTGATTTATCTAACAATGGTAGTAAACTAAAGACACTGCCCATACTGTCTGATGTTTGGAACATGTGATCGAAGGAAAAAAAAGGGGGGTTGTTCTTGTTCCTGCAATATAGGTTACTGGCAGGAAGTTTCAATTCAGGCTCATAGTTGTTTCTGTAATTCCAATACAGTACGCTGAAAAGCCTAAAAGTAAATTTGCTTGCTTAAGAAAAGTTGAAGGCTTCGTGAGTAACTATTAGCTGACAATTTGGTACTGCTTACATGAAGCCATGAAGGTTTTTTAGGCACTCCAAATGACAATTTGGTACTGCTATGAATCTACTCTGCATCAGGAAGGCTCAAGAGATCTAGGTAAGCTACCTAATTAGTAGTTAGTAGCAAGAAAAAGCATTGCATTTAATAGTTAGTCTACTTATTAGCTGATCCACCAATTTAGTTTGAAAGATATGTGTGTCCAATTTAGTTTGCAGTTGCATCAGTACTATCTCTTTCTCTGCTTTTCTATTTTCTGGAGATGACCCCCACAGCCCCCCCCCCCCCCCCCCCCCCCACAGTTAGAAACCTGAATATTTGAGCTGTTCTAATAACTTCTTTATTTGCCAGGCCGTGATTTTTATTACTGTAGCATTTGTACTTTAGAGAGACATTTATTTATTTATATCATCAGTCAAGGCAAGTGAAGCAGGTTAACAATGAAGAGCAATAAGGGGCTATTTGGATCCAGAGGGCTAACAGTAGTGGTAGAGAATTTATTTTTTGAATGTCACCGGGTAGAGAAATCAAATGAGTGACAACAAAACATAACTCTTACTGTCTCATCATCACATATCTTGATCCCTTGCACTGCCTATCCAAATCCAAATGCCACGAAGGTGTGGAGGATGAAGAACATAAGGGCTAGGAACATTCAGTGCAAAGCACACAGAACTGCAGGCGCAGATCCACTAAAGGACATGGGTGTGCACATGTACGCATAATAATCTTTGAAAGGGGTCGAAGTTAGCAGGCATAATACATGTACACAAATGTAATTAGCAAACAACCAATCAGCTTAAGTTAGGGTTGGATTTTCGTTTTCAGAATAACTAACCGCTTGCTAGAATTTTGATGCAGGCATCTGTGGATGGAGAATTTTGAAACAACCAATCAGCTTAATTTTCAGATAAAAAGGGGTCGCACATGTGTTATACTTCAGAATAATATATTTAATTGCTGACCGCTTGCTAGAATTTTGAAGCAGGCATCTGTGGATGGAGATGAAGAACTAAAGAAGAGATAAGGTCTGAGCAAACCTTGCAGGCAATTCCTCGAGCAGCCGACGCGCGATGTAGGTAGGGTGTGAATGAGCTACACAAAGCTGGCGGTACTGGTCACCTCCATCCTCGTGTCCGGCCAGCAGCGGGCACCCAGTGTCCAGCACTGCTACGGGCGGCGGTGTGGGCGAGCGCGGGGCGAGGATGACGGGCGTGGGCACGAACCTTGGCGTTCCTTCTCCTTCTCGGCGATCCGTCGGCCATGGATCGGGGTGGGGCAAACCTTGCAGGCAATTCCTCGAGCAGCCGATGGGCGATGCAGGTAGCACTGGGGTGTGGATGAGCTGCACAGCGCCGGCGGTACTGGTCACCTCCTTACTAAAGGTGCCCAAGTAGAGATAAAAAAATGTTGTTTATATAGGGGAAAAAGAAACAAACTAAATTAAGTAGTTGGATCTAAATCAAGTGAAATTACGTATCTAAATAGACTGTAGATTCAAGAATTGATTTCAATCCAGCAAATCATCACAACGAAACCAAAAAATGATAAAAGCAAAGTAATGTCAGTAAATAGATAAAAAACATTGTGGAAAGATTAAATTTATAAAAAAATATACATATTTAAAATAACAATCTTGACGACCCTTGCAAGTTTGTTCTTCCCTTCTGCAATTGTTGTACCATAGATGCGCCTCATATATCCCAGTGCATCTATGCCTAAAATAATTCTAAAGTGGTAGCTTTTTGTTAATTGTCTACTGCTATACCAGTATACCACAATAATGCCCAATACAATGGCGCTCCTAATAATCAGCGAGATCATCAAAGCCTTCGATGGGGTCGACACAGGGGGCAAGTATTTCGACAGGAAAAGAAGCCTAATGCAACTAATACTTTTCATGGACACCGTCGGCTAATAAAAATATAGATTTGCAATTATTTAGGGATACCACGCGATACGAAAGAATTGGACAATTTATATAGTAGATATATCACTGCATTATCAAATATTATATTCTTTGGTCAGGCAAGCCCATCTAACAGAATAAACAAGAATACAAGATGACTATATACTGCAGGAACAAATATATTCTTTGTGCAGCTACACCAAATCGGTATCATAAAAACAAATGACTATCAAAGTATGCACTGCACGAACAAACATCTTTTAGCAAGGCCAATAAAATATTCTAATATGTCTAGTAGCAAAAGGACTTTAGTTTAACGAATAGGCAGAATACAGAAGTAAAAAGAACATATTAGTTACAGTAGAGTTTTTTTAAAAAAATAATCGAGAGTTTTGTTTCAATAAAAAGCATTGTACCTAGTAAAACAAGAATCTGTCAGGTCCAGAAAATAGTAAAAGACAAAATTTATCTTTATAGTTCTAAAATGAAGATACCAAAGAGCACCGGTAAAAAAGAACCAGGAACAATGATAGACAATAGACATTTAGATACAATATACTACAAAATTTATTTAGCAGTTCAGATCTTTTGAAAAATCAGGAAGAAGTCATGGTGAAAAATCAATACGTTATTTCGAAACTTTTTTTACTGAACTATTAATGATTAAATTGAAAGTAAGGCTATCTGAATATAAATGCCTCAAGATACTAAACATTAGACAACTTGCCTTGCCTTTTTAATTCATTTGACTCAAGATACTAATCATTAAACAACTTGGCTTGCCTTTTCTAAAATTAAATAGAGTCATGCAGCAAGGTCAGCAATACATGTTACTTATGGCTCGAGATTGTAAGACAAATACAGATGCATTTGCATCAGAACCAAGGAATTGAAATTAAACTTTTCTGGATTTGCTGATTTTTCAGAAGTGCATTTTGAGATGAATAAGATAAGAAACAGTACAGGAAATCAATATATTGATGGAAACAGTACATCTTCAAGAGTGTTAGAACATCTTCAATCTCTACAAAAGCAGCAACTAAGCTACCTAATTAGTAGTTAGTAGCAAGAAAAAGCATTGCATTTAATAGTTAGTCTACTTAAAAGCAGCAATGCATGTAATCGGCCCATGATATAAATAAACTACATTGGTTTATACTATCTCAAAAAAACATAGTGGCCCTGACATTTGACGGTTAAATGAAAGCATGACATCAAATTGAACAAAAATCGATTAAAAAAGCGCAAGAACAAGCACCTACAAAAGTCTCTGCAAGATCGTTGCCACTCTAAGCAACCTAGAAAGAGAATTTGGCCCCAACATCTGCTGAACGATTCCACCTCTACTCTAGGATGGCATACAATTTCTTAGCTTTAGACTCCAGTACCCTAAATCCTCCCCCAAGATCCCCCAAGAACGGCAGGATTCGATCTCCCAAAGGCCAAATCACAACCAAACAGGAATCGCTCAAGAACGTACCTAAAAACTTCGATGCTCCCAAGAACGCACGAACCAGGCCCCAATTGCTCCTTCAGGGCACGATTGGAGCCGACACGAAGCAGGGGAGCAGGAGACGCGGGCGAGGTTGCTGTGACGTTGTCCGAGCCTGAGAAGAAGCAGGCGAATTGAGGGCGGGGAGACAAAAACGCGGTGGTGACAGAGTGGGCTGAAGCCGACGCGAAGCGTGCCGACCCAGAGTCGGTGCTGGCGCTGACGACAGAGGAGGCCTCGACAGGCGAATCGAGGGCGGGTAGAGGAAGACACTGCGGCGGCGGCGGCAGGAGGTCCGCAGGGCTGTCGCGGGCACCTGCGGGCGGGCGCAGGCACCGTCGGCGCGGCAACCTGCGGGTGGGCGCGGCCGGCATCACGGCCAGCTCCGGGCGGGCGCGGACTGCGTCGCGGCGAGCTACAGGTGGGTGCGGCGGCGGCGCGGCCAGCTTCGGGTGGGCAACGATGGGGAGGCGGGCGGAGGAATCATGAGATCGAGGCTGAATCACAGGAGCAGTTTCCTTTTGTGCGGCTTAGAGTCACAGTGATTGTGCGGATCGGGCTTTCCTTCTGCGTCGTGGACGCGGTCGCGCGGCGAGCAGCATGGGATCGCAGGGAAGGCAGACCGAGGGAGCTATGGGTGCGGGATTGCAGGCGTGGGTAGACGGACGAACCAAAACAAATCTCGCACAAAAAAATATCCACGCTTTGTTCTTTTTAGTTGTAGGAGATTTATAACATCTAAAATTTCATGTGCTTAACTCCAAGCTAGATCATTGGAGACGCCCTAAGATCTATGATGCACTAGTTCCGGACCCGTGTGTAGTGTTAAAGCTGTGCATCACACGTTCAATTCCTGGCCTAAAGATAGTAGGCAAATTTGTCTGAGTGCCTGGTGGATGGAGCGGCTGACACGACGCCGCACATTGTTGAAGTTTAGCGATCGGATTCGGACCAGCGCTCACGCCGCGATTGAGCATCACACGTTCGTACGTGCAACGACGTTGACGTGCTTTGGCCGTTGTATTGTACGTACGTGTGACTTGGGTAACCAATTCTCCGTCAAGAGGCCGGGAATTAGCTCCATGCAACGTAGGTCGCCATCACCATACGACGCTTCTCCACCGGCACCAGTCCTGCTCGTGTTCACCATGGCTCGGCACCAACGAATGGAGACGATGTCTCGCTTGGACTCCTCTATCTCCTCTGCCAATTACTCTACCAAGGAGAGGACCGTGCACTGCCGGAGCAGTTGGTGCTGGGACGCAGGGTCGCTGTCGGTAGGCTTAGGTCACAGTCTTGTTTACTTTTCTTCCTAAAAAGTCCAATTTTCAATCTTCAATCTACGTACATCAATTTTTAATCTCCAATTTGAACGGTAGTTTGATTTTCAATCTTATGCTATGGATATGGATTACGGAAGCCCTTCAACTATGGAAACAAAACATTTTTACACCTCTGGCTGATCTAAAAATTAATGTTGGTGATCTATTTGGAGATTTTTGGATCATATTTGTTGTAAAGAAATGATGAGCACGACTATAAGCAACAAAGCGATAGGAATAAAAAAATTCCTTTTGATCTTTTTTATCGTCGTTTTGTGTCTAGGAGTGCCAAATTACCAAGGGGGATTGATGACAAGTGACTTGCAGGTGTCCACATGCTTAAAAATATCTAACTAAACCATAGGAAAAACTGAATCCTAACCCTAAGTGTATCGACTGCCCAATGGCCAGAAATTTTGGCTAGGGCTAGAAATTATGAGCCCTTCGTTTGAGAGCCAAAAATTTCGAATTTCCAAGCAGGAGCTTCAGGTTGAATTGAATTCCCCTAGCTACAGATTATTGGCATCACTACGATAAATGTGGGGATCTATGAAGATTTTCTCATGACACTAGATTAATTCATCACTAAGTCATTGTGTTTTATGACATTTTTGTAGTAGGCAATACGACATAGTGTTGAAAACTACTATGTGTTCATCACTAAGACCTATAGTAGAAATCGCCATAAACTGTCATCATATTTTTCTAAAAAAAAAGACTATAACATGACAAGCGTGGCCCACCTGTTAGGACTGGTCCCACAGCCATATGTTTTAGCGAGGCCACACATATTATAAGTTTTTTTTTCCTTTTTTCAGCCCACCTCTTTTTTTTCATGCGATTGGCCCGTTTTATTTATTCTCGAGGCCTTCCTGTTCCGGCCCATGTTGCAACTTACATTAATACTATTGTATAGAGTACATGCCCAGTCCATTGTCCACCTTCTTAATTGGGCCACGGAGGCAGTATTTTGGGACCGAGAGCGAGTACGTGCTACACAATGTGTCACTGTCACACGTTTGTTGCAGCCTTTTCAAGCTTGATGCACCGATCCGATGCTATTGCTACGTACTGGCCAACGGATAGTATTTTTCTCTTACAACAAGTCAGCTAACGATACTTTTAGTCATGGCTTATCAACCAAGCGAACAGGGCGATAATCAAAATCCAAATGCATTTATTTCCACGAAATGAAACAATTAATTTTTTTTTAACAAATCGGCACGGATCAACTTTCTATTAATGTAGCAGAAAATACAAATATATATATCCCTATGGTCAATTGCGTAATATAATTTTGGAAACAAATACAATTCAGCAGGACAATTTTACATTTGAATATAAATTAAAAAAATATATAGCAGCCGTCTTTAATATAATTGGAGTTCTAATCTTGGCAATCCACGAACTCATAGTCGACGACGAGGTCGCCGCCAGCTGCACCTGTCGCCGCGTTCGTCACCTTTATGAAAAGACACGAATGCATGCAGGTCGTCCATCCTTGTCAGTTTTCTTCGATCATGCGCGCACATCACATGCACGGGACGAGACACACACGGAAGTACGGACGTACCAGGAGGCAGCGGCCGCAGGAGGCCTTGCCGTGGGCGCCGGCGGGGCCGCAGAACGCCGTCCAGCCGTAGCGCTGCCGCTAGGCGAGCGGCATTTCGGCGTCCCACGTCGTGCAGAAGGCGCCCGCAGCGCCGAGGTCCCAGTCCACCTGCGCCGGGTTGGACTGGGGAGCCACCGCGACCTGCCTCCCGCGTCCCTGCCAAAACCTCGCTTGCCATCCACGATCGACCCGGTGCGCCCACGCCGGCACAGGTGGCCGAGCCGATGTAGCCCTCCGCCGGAGCCCTCCCCAGTCCAGCCCTCTGCGGCCTACGCAGGCGGCACCGGCGGCACAGTCGGCACCGGAGGAGAAACCATTGCGCCGGCCCCGTCTCGGCTGGCCCGGTTCGCAGCGAGTGCCCTTCCTCCTCCGCTCCGCCGGCGACTCCGTGTCACCACACCACACCCAGTGAATGCTAAGCCCAGGAAGGGAAATCGCATGAGGCCCAAGAACAGGAGAGTGACTGGCCCAGATTGGGTTTGTAACGTCTGTGAGCCCAAGCCCATCCGTGAGGAGTAGAGGAGTGAAGGAAGGAGAGGAAGAGAGCAACGAACAACTCTGTAAAAATCAAAACCTGATCACGCTATCGGTCGTCAGCCTGTCCGGCGGACCTGTTTTCCCTTTTCTGAGTTTTCCGGTGCCGCCGCAGCGAGCGTCGTCGACAATCTGGTACCAGAGACATCGATCCGGCGCCTCCCAGGGCTGGATCCGCCGGAGCCACACCCCCACTTCACCCGTCTTCAGCGCGCCAGGGGAGTCATGAATCCAAACGTGCGCTCCCTCCTCGACGAAGTACTCAAGGGGATCGACGACCTCCGCGCCGAGTCCAGCGGTTGATGGGAGCGCCGCTTCGAGGAGGCGACATCAGAGTTCCAGGCGCGTAACGAGGCGATGGACCGTCGCATCCAGTCGCTGGAGGAGTTTGCCTCGGCACAGTACACTGCCGCCGTCATCGCCGACAACTGGGGGGACACTTCGACGAGCACGTCTCTGACCTCGAGTAGCGGATGGTGGATCTCGAGCTGATCCGCATCCACGAGATCAACGACAAGCGCGACGATAGGGTAGCCGCCGTCGAGACCGCCGTGGAGGAGCTCGTCAGTTGGCGCCCGGAGGTGGACGGTCAGATCTACGATCTTCGCTCGGTGGTGAAGAACCTCCGGTCGAGGGATGGTCGAGCTGCAGTGGAGCTGCCTACATCGGGCACCCTGCGGCAGCCGGAGTTGGTCGCCGCGCGCTCATCTGCCGGGACTCCGACCGACTGGCCCAGCGGGCACCGCGTCAAATCGACTACACGGGAGAGGGGCTATGGATTGGTCACAACCATAGCTCCGACCTCGGCCAATGGTATGTGCCGTCCTCCAGATCCCCCTCCCCATTCAGTTCCATATCCCCGTTTCCCTCCCAATCCCAACCCTACCTTCAACGTCGCGGATGCCCACCTTCCACCCCATCCACCAGATCCTTCCCCTATCCACCACCAATCCTCCCACCTCGGCCAATTACCCAAAATCCATTTTCCCCAATTCGATGGCACGACCCCCCAACTATGGATCACTCAGGCCCATTCCTACTTTGATATGTACTTCGTTGATCAATCCATGTGGGTTCGCGTGGCTACGATGCAATTCACCAGTGCAGCCAAACGCTGGATTCAATCCCTTGCTCACCGCCTCGAACACATTGGTTGGCAAGACTTCTGTGCGTTGGTCCGTGAGCGTTTCTGCCGCGATCAACATGAACTTCTCATCTGCCAAATGTTTCACATTAAGCAAACCGCCTCGGTTCAAGAATATATTGATCAATTTGTTGATCTTATTGAGCAACTCTCGGCTTACACACCTAACCCAGATTCCCTTTCCTACACCACCCGCTTTATCGATGGTCTCCACGACGATATTTGTTCTGTTATTCTTGTTCAGCGACCCGCCGATCTAGATGCTGCTTGCTCGCTTGCCCTTTTGCAAGAGGAGGCCGTCAAGCCGTCACGCCGATGGGAATTCCGGCGTACCGATGCTCCCGCCTTCATGAAGCCAGTGGCACCTCGGGGGTCGTTGCCGCTTCCTGCTGCTCCCCAACGCCTGGCTCTTCCTGCTCCTCCCGTGCAGCCCGAACCGAAGCAACAGCTTGAAGATCATCGTCTAGACTTCCGCAGAGTTTTAGTGGATCATAAGTTGCAGTCCCTCCGTTCTTACAGGAAAGCTCGTGGACTCTGTATGCGTTGTGGTGAGAAATGGCACCAGGGCCACAAATGTTCTCCAGCTCTCCAATTGCATGCCTTATAGGAGGTCTAGAATCTTTGCGAGGATCTCTTCACCGAGACAGACAGTTCAGAGCCCAACACTCCTGTCACGGCCGATCAGTCCTTCATGCTCCTGTCTGCTGCTGTTGTTTCTCCATCACTCCACCCTCGCACCTTGCAATTTCAAGGCATGCTCCAAGGCAAGAGTATCAATATCTTGTTAGATTCTGGGAGCACCAACTCCTTTCTCGATACCAACTTGGCAGCTTCTTTCACGGGGGTCCAGCAGCTGTCAGTTCCTACTTCTGTGCAAATTGCCGATGGCGGGTCAATCACTTGTTCTGCTCAAATACCGTATGCAGAGTGGTCTATTCAAGGATATGTTTTCCATTCTACCCTCAAACTCATTCCCATTGGCACATATGACATGATTCTGGGGATGGATTGGCTACAGGCATTCTCTCCCATGAAGGTACATTGGCTTCAATGATGGGTTCAGATTCCTTATGGTCTCCACAATGTGGTGTTACATGGCAGTCTTTCCGAGCAGCTTCATAGTTCTGTCCTTCAGCTACATCAGTTGTCTGCTGAGGAACCTGCATTCACTCCAGCAGTGCACAGTGATCTGCCAGAGATTCAAGCGCTGCTGTTTCAGTACCAGCACTTGTTCAAATTGCCAACCGAGCTGCCCCCTCGATGGGCCTGCGACCACTCCATTCCCCTTATTCTAGGAGCTCAGCCTGTCTCTGCCCGCCCCTATCGCTACTCACCGACCTTGAAGACAGAGATTGAGGGTCAGGTGATAGAGATTTTGTAGTCTGGCTTCATTCGCCCTAGTACCAGCGCCTTCTCTTCGCCAGTTCTCTTGGTTAGGAAGAAGGACAACAGCTAGCGTTTTTGCATCGATTACCGCCAACTCAACGCACTTACTGTGAAGAGCAAGTTCCCCATTCCGATCATCGATGAACTTTTGGATGAACTATCCGGAGCTCATTGGTTCTCTTGTTTGGATCTAAGGGCTGGTTTCAACCAGATCTGCCTTGCACCTGGGGAAGAACACAAGACTGCTTTCCAAACCCATTGGGGCCAGTTCGAGTATACTGTCATGTCCTTCGGATTAACTGGCGCCCCAAGTTCGTTTCAAGGCGCCATGAACACTACTTTACATCCCCTACTTCGCAAGTGTGCCTTGGTCTTCTTCGATGACATCCTTGTGTACAGTTCCTCTTATGAAGACCATGTTCAGCACCTGACTCAAGTTTGCCAGTTGCTCTCCAAGGATCAGTGTCTAGTTAAATTATCCAAATGCCGCTTTGCTCAGCAATCTATCTCCTACTTGGGTCATGTGGTCAGTGCACAAGGAGTTTCCACAGACCCATCAAAGGTTGTTGTTGTGCTAGCCTGGCCGCCACCATCTGATGTCAAGCAGCTCCACAGCTTCCTCGGACTCACAGGATATTATCGCAAGTTTGTTAAGCACTATGCTATGATTGCCAGGCCTCTGACAGATCTGCTTAAGAAGGGTGTGCTCTTTATTTGGACTGTCAACCATGCTGTCGCCTTTGACACTCTCAAGCTCGCACTCACTGAAGCTCCAGTTCTGGCCCTGCCCGATTTCTCCAAGTCCTTCCAACTGCAGACTGATGCAAGTAATGGCGGCATCGGTGCAGTTCTCCTTCAAGATGGTCACCCATTGGCTTTTGTTAGTAAGTCACTTGGTCCTCGTTTGCGCGGCTTATCTACTTATGAGAAACAATATTTAGCTATTCTGGTGGCAGACGACCATTGGAGGTCCTACTTACAACATGGCGAGTTCACAATCTTCACTGACCAACGAAGTCTGATGCATATTATTGAGCAGCGATTGCAGACTCCATGGCAGATGAAACTTTACACCAAGCTTGTGGGGTTGCAGTTCAAGGTTGTTTACAAGCTAGGACCTTCCAATTTGGCTGCGGATGCTCTCTCCCGGCACCCTTTGCCTCCAGAGCAGCTCAACGTCATCTCTTCTTCATCACCAACATGGTTGACCGACGTGGCTGAGGGATATGCTTCTGATCCTACCACTAGAAAGCTATTGCAGGATCTGACACTTAACGGAGACTCCCACCCACCTTACACTCTGCTCCATGGTCTTATTCACATTGGTGACTGCATTTGGGTGGGTGACAACAAGACCCTCCAGCTGCGAATTTTTGAAGCGTTACATTCCAGCGCTATCGGGGGCCACTCTGGGTTCCCTGTTACCTACAGCCGAATCAAAAAACTGTTCGCCTGGAGAGGAATGAAGTCTGACATCAAACAACTGGTGGCTTCTTGTACAACCTGTTTACAGGCTAAGCCCGACCATGCCAAGTTCCCAGGACTTCTTTCTCCGCTGCCTGTCCCAGCAGAGTCCTGGCAAGTCATATCCATGGATTTCATTGAGGGGCTTCCACACTCGAGCGCTGCAAACTGTATCATGGTCATCGTCAACAAGTTCAGCAAATTTGCCCACTTTGTGCCTCTACTTCACCCATTCTCAGCTCTGCAAGTGGCTCAGTTATTTTTGGACAATATTTACCGCTTACACGGCATGCCAACTCACATCATCTCCGACCGCGACCGCATCTTCACCAGCCATTTCTGGAAGGAGCTATTCCGTTTGGCTGGTACTCAGCTCTGCATGAGCTCTGCTTACCATCCTCAATCCGATGGCCAGACGGAGCGGGTGAACCAGTGCCTCGAAGCATTTCTCCGGTGCTTTGTTCATTCCTGCCCCAAGCAGTGGCTGCGCTAGATCACCTTGGCGGAGTATTGGTATAACACCAGTCTCCATTCCTCGCTCAACAGGTCACCAATCGAGGTACTATACGGACACTCTCCTCGTCACTTCGGCCTTTCTCCTCCTAAGGCATCCTCTGTTCCTGATGTTGAGTCCATGCTGACTGAGCATTCCACTATGCTTGATTTGGTTCGCCAACACCTTCTCTGAGCTCAACATCGCATGAAGTCGCATGCTGACAAGCACCGATCAGAGAGGTCATTCAACGTCGGCGACATGGTGTTCCTCAAGCTCCAACCTTACGTCCAGGCATCTCTTGCCCCTCGTGCTCATCAGAAACTATCCTTCCGTTACTTTGGGCCATACAAAGTGTTGGAGAAGATCGAAGCTGTCGCATACAAGCTGGACCTGCCGGACTACTCTTCTGTTCATTTGGTATTTCACGTTTCTCTACTTAAGGCTGCCCCGTCAACCAAGTTCCCTCTCTCGGTGGATCCTCCAGAATCTGAGGAAGGCCTGCAAGTTTCTGAAGCAGTTCTGCAGCGCCGTCTCCATTCCCGTCGCTCAAGTGCGGTTGTTCAGTTCTTGATCAAGTGGTCCGGTCTGGCTCCAGAACTTGCCACCTAGGAAGATGCAGAGGCTATACAACAATGCTTTCCTCTTGCTCCGGCCTGGGGACATGCCGGGTCGCAAGGGGAGGGGGGTGTCACCACACCACACCCAGTGAATGTTGAGCCCAGGAAGGGAAATCGCATGAGGCCCAAGAACAGGAGAGTGGCTGGCCTAGATTGGGTTTGTAACGTCTGTGAGCCCAAGCCCATCCGTGAGGAGTAGAAGAGTGAAGGAAGGAGAGGAAGAGAGCAACGAACAACTCTATAAAAATCAAAACCTAATCACGCTATTGGTCGTCAGCCTGTCCGGCGGACCTATTTTCCCTTTTCTGAGTTTTCTGGCGCCGCCGCAGCGAGCGTCGTCGACACTCCGTCGTGACTTCTTCGCGTTTTGTTCCTCCTTCCTGTGGACGGTGAGCACTTGAAGACCTATTTTCTGTGCCCTTCGTGTGTTGTGCGTTTCAGGTGCTCCATACAATGGCTAGCCCTTCATGTGCTGTGCATTTTAGGTGCTCGATAAAATGCTGAACCAAGAAAAAAAAACTGCCCACGCAGGACCCACTAGCTTTGTCAGGTGCTCTGCATTTCAGCTGATCCATGTAATTGCTTGAGATTATTAGGTCCCGCGGATGCACTTTTGTTGTGCCATGTCAAGAAACATAATGATGCATGCTCTAGATTTGTTGAGTGACGAGCAGTTGTGTGGTTGTGCCCTCAGGTCATATTTTCTTCTGTCTATACTTTAAGTATGCCAGGTATGGTAGCATCATGAATTAATTACTAATTGTTTCTTTCAAAAAAAAAAGGTGGTATAGTTGGTGACAATGTTTTAAAGGCGGTAAGGCGAGGCGAGGCAAGCGACCCCCTTCCAGTCGCCTAGGCGAATAAGGCGCTCGCCTAGGCGAATAAGGCGCTCGCCTAGGCGACGCCATACAGACAATTTAATATATAACACCAATAAAAATTTAGATGACAATCCAACCTTAATATAGCCAATTATAAGCATAATATGTAGTGCTATTAGAGTTCTAGGGCACCACATAAAGTAGCAAGTAGCAAATATGAAATGTTTCATCTCTTAGTAGCCATAAACTAGTCTCTAATGGCATATATAACTTAATTAGTAGTGCTGCTAGTGCAGCACATACTTAATTAGTAGTGCTGCTAGTGCAGCACATATATTAGCTTACAAAAGAGGAAATCTTTAATCTCTAATCTCTCAAGTCTCAATAGCCATCATCAAACTCTCCAGCAACGTTGGTTGCCTCATTGTCTTCTCCAATTTCATTGGCATCATTTGGATCATCCTCACAATCTGTCACATCTGCATCATCAAATGGATCTGGATTTTCTTCATTATCTGAACCCAACTCAGCTTCATCCACCATAGGTGCAGAATTTCTTGCACGCCTGTGGGCTGCTCTTGGAAAGTTCCGGCCTTGAAGTGATTGTGATGCTCCAACAGCTTCATCAACAAGGTTCCAAGTAAGGTCACACTCACTCCCACGAGTACCTTGAGGGGGTACATGCAATGAGTCAGCCCACTCATTGTTCCAATCAAAGTCCTCAATAACCAAAGGATCAAAGTTTTTTCCCTTGTTCTGGCGTAACTTTTGGAACCTAGATTTCATCTTCCGGTTGTAGGAAACAAAGACAATAGAATTCAGCCTCTTATGCAACAATCGGTTCCTTTTCTTTGTGTGGATCTACAAAACCAGAAACACAATTGCAACCAAAAAATGAATAAACTGCTTGCTAAAATATTGGTAAGGGCAGCAAGCAAATGAGGAAATACTCACAGATTCAAATTTGCTCCAATTTCGCTCACAGCCAGATGATGAAGCACAAAGACTAACCACACGCCTTGCAAACCTTTATAGCTCAATAGCACGGCCACCATAGGAACGCCACCAATCAACTAGAGCAAACAAATGAAACAATATGTTAGGAGCTAGGACCAAAAAATGCTAGCTGGAATCAAATTGATGTGATGTACACTTGCTGAAATTAAAATGGAAATGAAACACTTACAAGGACTCATTGACTCAAGGTTTTGAATGGCCATCTTATTTGAAAAAGCATCTCCTCTAAGATATTCATAAACCATGGCTTGAGCATTGATCTTGCTTCTAGTTTCCTCATCCTCCACCATTCTTGAAAGCACATCAAGAAAGCAACCTCTTAGCTGTCCAACAGTTGCATCATCATCCTTTTTTAGGAGAGGATGTAGCTTCCCTGGGTTCAAGTACAGTGCAGCCCCATACAATGGATGATCCATTTGTTTCTCCCAACGTCGCTCAGTTATTCCCATAATCTTCTTGAGCAAAGATTTCTTGGATTGGATAGCAAAGCTTTGATTGATCCTCTCCTTTGCATGGTTCATTAGAGCTTGAACCTCCGGCATTGCTGGCTTCTCATCTCCATCAACCACCCTAAGCACAATAAGGAGTGGGGCTGAAGCTCTAAGGCAATCTTCCACTGAATTCCAAAACTATGTAGAGAGCACAATGTCATGCACATCTAGACCAGCCTTAGTTTTTGCCAATTTGTTCCCAGTCCATGCTTCGCTAACCATTAAAGACTTCAAAGCATCCTTGTGCTTGTACAAGCTCTTCAAAGTCAAAAAAGCCGTTGCAAAACGTGTGGCTGCTGGCCTCACAAGGTCAGCCCCACCTGTTTTCTCCCTCATGGCACTAAGGATCCTCCCATGTCTATAGATGAAAGTTGTCACACGCCTTGCACGTGTAATAGGTTTCTTGAATTCCGACAAGTTCCCTATATCTTCTAACATGAGATCCAAGCAATGCGCAGCACATGGACTCCAAAATATTGTAGGAATCCTGTCCATGAGAATCTTGCCTGCAGCCTTGAAGTTAGCACCATTATCTGTGACAACTTGAACAACCTTGTCCTTCCCAATCTCCTCAACCTTCTTCTCTAGCAAACCAGCAAGCATGTATGCATCATGTACTTCACTTGATGCATCAATGGACTCCAAGAAGTAAGTCCCCTCTGGGCTGTTTACAAGGAAGTTAATTAAGTGGTGTCCCCTCCTATCAGACCATCCATCAGACATGAGTGTGCAGCCATAATGTTTCCATGCTCTCTCATGCTCCTCTCTCATGGTACTTGTTGACTTCACTGCTTCTTGAAGTAATGGATCCCCAAGTTGATATGGTGTTGGAGGCTTGTACCCTGAACCATATTGTGCTATGGCCTCAACTGCAATCTGAAATTGCCTTGCTACTGCTGCATTAAAAGGTATGCCACATTCATAGAAGAACAAGGCCCATTGTGTATCCACATAATGCTTCTCTTCCTTGGTTTTTGTACTGGACACAATTGTGGGCTGATAAGACCCTGAAAGTCTCTCATCTACTATCTCTTCTGGTGTTTTCGAAGCATCTCAACTACAGATTTGTTTGCCTTTCCCTCTGGTTTAGTCTTGTTGCCAACAGCCATGAATTGTAAGGATGCTTGCCTCTTTTTTGCTGCTGTCCCTGAACTAGGCTGTACCACAGCAGCAGCCTCATTTGCAGGAGCCTCATTTGCTGCCACCTCCACCACCTCATCATCTAGAACCAATGGTCTTTTCCTCTTGTTTGCATCCAAGTAAGCTGCCATCTCTGTCCTAACTTCAGTGCTGACACCTGAACATAGTTTTGCATCTCCATAACCTCCTGCCAAATGTTGCTTCAACCTTTTAATCCCTCCACGAACTGAGCCGCCACATAAGGTGCATGCCACCTCATCTTTGTTTTGTAGGTTCGGCCAATAGCCAAACCTCCATGCTGGATCTTTTGACCTTTGCGGCTTCCGGGCTGGATCATTCTTGGGATCATATCCGCTAACGATTGATGGTGGACTTGACATGGTTCCTGCTGCATAATTTTTATAAACCAAATGAGTTCAGACTTTAGAGAATGGCAAAGTGTAGGAATCAGTAAACTACCAATTTAATTAGCATAAAAGGCAGTGCAATTAGCATATAGCATAAAAGAGCACCCTCCAGCCTAATAAACAGAGCAGCAGCAGCAGCTAAAACAGAGCACAGAGCAAGAGCACCCTCCAGCCTAATAAACAAATCAAATTAGCATAAAAGGCAGTGCAATTAGCATATAAAACAGAGCAACAACAACTAATGTACTGCTCCATTTAGCATCTATAAATCAAAGCACAAGTAGACAAAGTAACAACTATACCCATGTGCTATCTGCTCTGAGCAGGGGACAGCCGCATGCAAGCTTTAGCCTTTCTAAAAGCAAACAAAGCAGGGGACAGCAGCACATGTCACATGCAAGCTTTGGACCTTTTTAAGAGAAAAAACAAATAAAGCAGGGAACAGCAGCACATGCCACATGCAAGCTTTGAACCTTTTTAAGAGAAAGAGAGAGAGAGAGGAGGCGAGGGATACCTGCTCCAGTGGAGGGCTGGCCTGAAGGCTGAGTGGAGCTGGGCACCGGTGAAGCCATCCTGGGTCCGCAGAAGAAGCTGGTCGTGCTGGCCCTCTTGGTTCGTGCGGACGGACGCACGGGTCCGCACAGAGAAAGCGGAAGACGGGCAAGCGGACGCGCGCGGGAGGACTCGCGGCTCTGAGCGGACGCACGCGAGAGGACGAGCGGGACCTGGCCGCGAGTGGGGAAGAAACTCCAGCAGGGTCTGCCTC
This sequence comes from Miscanthus floridulus, assembly GCF_019320115.1. NCBI lineage: Eukaryota > Viridiplantae > Streptophyta > Magnoliopsida > Poales > Poaceae > Miscanthus > Miscanthus floridulus. The sequence continues at coordinate 43,866,667 of NC_089589.1, forward strand.
TCCCTCTCTCTTCTCAATCCCCTATCTCTCACAATCCCTCTCTATTCCCGCGCAATTTCCTCTACGCGCGCGCGCAGGAAACGACGGAAGGCGGGAGAAGTCCCGCGCGGGAGCGATTTCCCGCCTTGGGTCCCTTCCCTTTTCCGCGTGCGGCTGCTCATGAGTATGGCGACCGCCTCAGGCCGGTTGGCGACGCCCCAGACGCCTAACGCGAAAGGCGGACGCCTTAGACGCCGAGGCGGACGCCATACGGCTCCTGGCTAGGCGACCCCCGACGCCTAGACATTTTCGTCGCCTGGACGCCTAGTCGTCGCCTAGGCGACGCCTTTAAAACAATGGTTGGTGATATCCCACCACGAGGCTTCGGCCCTGTGTCAGAGGTGTTTTTTTTCCCAACCTGAACGATTAGCGTGTGCATATGAAATTGTTTTTTTTTAAAGACGTGTGCATATGAAATTGTCACAGTACGCAAGGATATAATAATGATCTTCACGTGCCCGTTTCTAAAAGAATACATGAATTGCCATAGTTGTTCTTTTCATCCTCTGCAAACTTTAAGGAGACATGACTTCCACTCTGTTGTGAAGATTGTTCAGTAGTGAGGGTTGCCTTTGTGTACAGTAGCTGCTGTATGCAACTTCAGAGTGCTTACCGTTCCTTTTTGTTTATGCGGATTGAACAATACAATCTTATTTTATGCAAAGCAGCAGATTCTATATGTCTCTTTTTTTTCTTTCCTTAATTTCAGTGCCCCTTCAATTAAATTGTTGCTTCTGATCAGATGATCTTTTCCAGTTTTATTTCATTGTCAGTGCGCAGGAATCTTTCACGTGAATACTCTACTTGCAAGTCTCTATGTGCTTGATTGTGTCTACAACATCACCATTAATTCGCTTACCTGCTTGCTTCAAAATAATAAACCTCATACATTGGTACTTTGTTGTATGATCCATTTATTCAGGTACTCTAACGGGTTGTTTATCACACTGTCCTTTGCCCTCCATCTGCCTGCGTAGTAGGTTCTTTCATTATGGATAGAGGCCACAAACGCAAACCTACTCATGTAGATCAGCCACATACAGGTAATGTTCTCATCATCAGCACGGGTGTTTTGATTTATTTTTGTTGTTCAAGTAGTTCCCTTCAGTACGCGTGCACATAATCATTCATTGCCTTTTCCTTTCTGATACAGCCAGCGGTGCCGGTGCGCAGATACGTAGTGTTGCTTCATGTGCATCGCCTTCAGGTTTACGAATGGCCGCCTCAGAACCCCGGCTGGTCCGGCGACGGCTAGGTGATTCCATATTCAGATAGCTCTTCCCCTGTGAAGCTGCCTACTGCTATGTATACTATATCTAATAATTTTCCTTTCTGTCATGCAAAATATCAAATTGAACTATTCATGCAACATTTGTTATTGTTAACCAAAGTAAGCTTCTACCTCCATCCAATGATACGACAAAATATGCTCTTTAAAATCCATTCATCTATGTCTGCCCAAACTATGTAACACCTACTTTTTGCTATGATCAGTAAAATATTCTTCCTATAGTCAGCATGATGCTTTTCCCCTATGATCAGTAAGATCCATCTATCTATGCCTGCCCAGACTATGTATGTCATCATACTGAGCATTCTTTGTTCTTTGTTTGCAACAGATATGCCACACCCGGGGTCGTCCATCACCACTGAAAAGTCGCAAGCGGCGTAGGTTCGTCATAGCTTCTGGAGCTGAAAAGGGTATGTGCTCATATTTTTTCCAACCAAACTACCAACAAGGGGCTCTCATTTAGTAGTATTTCTTTACACATACCTATTACTTGCAGAGAATACTGCGCCCTTACTGTATAATGGACACCGTCGTAAGCACCTAACTTCCTACTGTTACTCCCATCTTTCCATCGGTTGTTGACTTCACCTACATGACATACCTAACATTCTAAAACCATAATTGAATCCCTGCATGGTCATGCCGTTTTCTCATTCTGTTCCTCTATTTTAAATGTCCCTCCCTGTAGGCACCATTTTTGGTCCACTCTATTTGGGAGGACCAACTTGCACGTGCCCCCACTGCGGTGCTTGCTTCTGGCTAGAAGAGCGGGTGCATGGGCGCCGCACGGCAAATCCTGTATACAATAGGTGCTGCAGAGGAGGGAGCATTGTCCTGCCTTCATATACGTGTCCACCACAGCCTTTGCTTCGTCTCTTAACAAGAGAAGACCCTTCACTATCAAGGCATTACTTTGATAACATAAGACGGTACAACTCTATGTTTGCCATGACTTCTATGGGGGTTCAAGGTCATAAATGCCATTAATGATGGCCATGGTCCTTACGTGTTCAAAATTAGCGGCCAGTTATGCCACCGAATAGGATCACTAATTCCTGCCCATGGTAAAAGACCAGAATACTGCCGGCTATACATCTTTGACACTGGTAATGAAATCAAAAATCGGATGACTGTTGCAGAAGGCCTACATGCAGACTTTCCACCCGAATGAAGCTCTGCTTGCTGCCTTCATAAACATGTTTGATACCCACAATCCCATTGTGAAAACATTTAGGACTGCCCGTGACAGGCTGGCTGCAACCACCCTATCTGACCGTCTTGAAGACCACTATGCTGTAAAGCTATTCTCTGCTCCAAAACAACATGGCAACATCTACAGTGACCCAGTTGCATCAGAGGTGGTTGGCTTGGTCGTAAATGATTTAGGCAATACTGACGAGGGGCGTGACTTAGTAGTGCAGCAACACTCATCTCAGTTCCAAAGAGTACAAGAGACACATTGCAAGTTTATGGCGATGCAGTATCCGATGTTGTTTCCCTATGGAGAAGATGGCTTCCATGAGAACCTTTACTACATGACATGTCCACGCTCCAACAAGATGAAGCGACAAAAAATCACGATGGCAGAGTATTATTCATATAGGTTGCATGACAGAGCTGGCGATTTCAACACCCCCTTGTGCTGCAGCAGGCTAACCCAAGCGTATCAGGTTGATGCATACTGTTGTGTTGAAGATGAACGGCTCCGACATTATAGAAAGGAATCTTTTCAGAAAAAATACAGGTCCAGCCCTTACAACGCCTTAGTTCAAGCTGTCCGGAATGGCATCATTGAAGCTTCATCTGTAAATTGTGTTGCGATATGTCGTAGGAAGTCCACGCTACTACTACCAGAACTACCAGAACTACCAAGATTGTGTTGCGATATGTCCACGCAATGACGGAGCTAGAAAAAAATTATAGCTGGGGCGAGTTATAACACGAAGATGATCGAAAAAACTTATGGCCCAAATCGCATCGTATTCACATACTACATTGCACGAATTATAGCGAAAAAGTTAGAATCACACAAATTATGGCAAAAAGGTGGATGAACAGCACAGGATGTTATCTCAAATTTGCGGAATAAATTGAGGTAACCGGCGGAGCTGCTGCCCCTGCTCTGCTGCTAACCTATCCACGGTCGCGGCCGGCCCCGGCGCCAAGTTCCTCTCCTCCTCCCTCCATCGCTCCTGGCGCGCCGGCGGGCAGACCAGCAGTGGGCCGCGCAGGCACCTGGCGGCGGCCAGCGAGTGGGGTGGCGGTGAGCCACGGCTGGCGGTGGTGGCCGGCGAGTGGGGTGGCAGCGAGACACGACTGGCGCCTAGCAGCGGGCGGCGGCATCCGCGTCGATGCGGAATTGGGGATTCGGGAAGCTGAGCGCGAGCGCCTGATGGTGTTGGTAGATTGAGGATTTGGGGAGCTAAATTGGGCTCTTGTTGGGCACTTGGGCTAATCTAAAGTGACAAAAAAGGCCCAGTTCCCACTGCCCCTGCAAAACGAACCGGTCATCGTCTTTTTCGCTACTCAGTGCTCGTGGCTCGCTCTCGCTCGGCGCCATGTTGCGGCGGCGCAGCCTCTGCTCGGCAGCTCAGCAGCCGAAGCTAAGGAAGAAGAGGGGGTCCGGGGGTCTGGGACGATGCCGTCGGTAGCTGGGGCGGCCGCCCCACCCCGCCGCTAGGGTGGCTCCGTCAGTGTGTCCACGCTACTACTACCAGAACTACCAAGATTGTGTTGCGATATGTCGTAGGTTTGGATGCCCAGACATATTCATCACCTTCACATGCAATGCTTTATGGCCAGAAATTGAAGACGCCTTATCATTCATACCAGGATAGCATGCTTCTGATAGACCTGATATTGTTGACCGAGTTTTTTAGATAAAGCTCAAACTTCTTATGGATGACATCGGAAAGTATGATTTTTTTGGACCTATACTTGGAGGTATTGTTCTCGCTGTCCTATCATCTTTGTTTTTCCATCGCCCCAGCATCACCTTGCTATTATTTACCTATTACACCTAGGACATCCTACCTTCCTACCATGCAATTCACTACCATTCATACTCTCAGGCACACTAAGTTTTGCTATCCGTTCTTTTTCGCAGTTGTCTACACAATTGAGTTTCAAAAGCGAGGTCTTCCACATGTCCACCTTATACTCTGGCACAAAAAAGATAAACCTCTTGATGCCACTCAAATAGATGCCTTCATATCAGCACAGTTGCCAGATCCATCTATTGACCCTACAGGTTTCGAAGCAGTATCAAAGTTTATGATTCATGGCCCCTGCGGACCTCTACGCACATCTTCTCCTTGCATGACTAATGGAAAATGCGACGAGTTCTATCCAAAAAAAAAAATTGTGACCACACTATAGTGCTACCTAACAGCCATGTCACATACGCCCGCCCAGACAATGGTATTACTGCTGAAAAGAATGGAGTTAAGGTTGATAACACATTTGTGGTGCCGCATAATGTAGACCTATTGGTCAAGTATCGCAGATATCAATGTTGAAAGTGTCAATCGTAATGGAATGGAGAGATATCTATTTAAGTATACAAACAAAGGTCCTGACTGTGCTAAAGCTACAATTCAAAGAAAAAGAAGCAATCCAGATGCTACCACTGGGACGTTTAATGAAATAAATGAATACTTGGACTGTAGATGTGTAACTCCTAATGACGCAGCGTGGCGGTTATTCCAGTTTGATATACACTACACGAATCCATCTGTTGAACGACTTCTATCCATCTCCTTTTACAAAATGGTGTCCTATATACTGAAGATGACCATAGATCAAGTGATTGAGGATCCATCTAAACTCATAACCAAGCTAACAGCATGGTTTGACGCGAACCAGCAATACCCACTTGCTTGAGAACACACTTATGTAGATTTCCCTGAACACTGGACATGGCATACTGATGGGAAATTTTGGAAGGAGCGCCAGAACAATCGACCAAAGGTTGGACGGCTAGCTAATGTTGCTCCTAATCAAGGAGAGACATTTTACCTACGAATGTTGCTGCATATAGTCAAAGGATCACAAAGCTATTCTGATATACGCACCATCGTTGGACAGCAGCACCCGACATTTCGTGCAGCATGTGACGCATTGGGTTTACTCGGTGACGACCAGGAGTGGTTCCATGCTATGACTGATGCAGCACATTGGGCATTTCCATATCAGCTAAGGCAGCTATTTGTCACTTTACTACTTTACTACTTTTCTGCGAACTCAAAGACCCCCTAAAATTATTTGAAGAATATGTAAAGGTAATGGGGGAGCACATGGCCTACCGTGCAAAGCAGCTAGCTCCAGAAGCCCCAGATGTAATCATACAGCAACACATCATGTCCTATGTCCTACAGGAGCTACAGGAACTCCTCAGAGATGCTGGATATAGCCTAGAGCACTTCAATTTGCCACAGCCAGACAAAAGTTCTACCGAGCTACTCATAAATAGATTGATAATGGAGGAGCTTTCCTATGCTTCAAATGATACGACCGCTGAAGTAAACCAGCTGATCACTCGGCTCAATTCAGAGCAGAGGCATATCTACGATATTATAGAGCATTCAATCTCAAATGAATCTGGGTATACCTTCTTCATTTATGGATATGGTGGCACTGGTAAGACATTTCTATGGAACACTTTGCTCAGCAGTGTCAGAAATAAAGGCAAGATAGCATTAGCGGTGGCATCTTCTGGCATAGCAGCTTTGTTACTCCCAGGAGGTCAAACACCACACTCGCGTTTCAACCTTCCTTTAGACATCCAAGAACACTCCGTATGTGCCATCAAGAAAAACACACAGTTGGCTGAGCTGATACAACACACATCGCTAATTATATGGAACGAGGCACCTGTCAACCACAAACATTGTTTCCAAGCACTTGACCGCACGCTTAGAGATATCATGTCATCTATCAACAGTGACTCAGCATACAAACAATTTGGTGGTATAACAGTTGTTCTTGGTGGTGATTTCAGGCAGACTCTGCCAATTATCCCAAAGGGCAAAAAAGCACAAGTTTTGGATGCTTCAATCACCAGATCTTATTTATGGCGGAATTGTAGAGTGCTTAGCTTAACTGAAAACATGAGACTTAAATGCCCACAACTCTTAGAATCTGAAAGGAATGAACTGGACAAATTCGCTCAGTGGCTCCTCTCTATTGGTGATGGCACAACTCCTGACAGCATGCCTACTGACCAACCTGACACGTCATGGGTTCAAATTCCGGACAACCTCCTACTACCACCTGACCAAAGGAAACTTGAGAGTTTAATTTCTTTTGTGTATGGCACACCTCCAGAACCATCACAACTAGCAGATTATCTATGCGAACGAGCAATATTAGCCCCAACAAATGAGGTGGCTGCTGCTATAAATGTAGAAATCATTGGTAAGATAACTACCGACGAAATGTCATACTACAGCTCTGACTCCATTGATGATCCGACATCCAACTATTGTACTCTAGAATCCCTTTACCCTCAAGAGTTCCTCAACACCATTAAAATGGGTGGCCTTCCAGATCATCATTTGCAGCTCAAGATTGGGGTTCCTATAATGTTACTAAGAAATTTCAGTCCCTCAAAAGGTTTGTGCAATGGATCCAGACTCATAGTGACACAACTCACACATCGCATCATCGAAGCTCAAATAATTACAGGAAAGGCTAAGGGAACTAAAGCTTACATTCCAAGAGTAATATCCACCTCAGCTGATCCTAAATGGCCCTTTAAGATAAAATAGCGACAGTTCCCGGTCCGTGTATCATATGCGATGATAATTAACAAAAGCCAAGGACAGACACTTAGCAAAGTTGGTGTCTACTTACCAAGCCCGGTGTTCTCTCATGGGCAACTTTATGTTGCATTCTCACGAGTTACATCACCCACAGTCCTGTGTGTGCTTATTGAAAACAACTCTTCTGAACATGAAAATCAAACACACAATGTTGTCTACACTGAGATTTTTAGTGATATATCAACAGCTGCTTACTAAATGCAGGTAATACTACTTCTCCCTCATATCAGGCTCCTTTCTTTGAACTAAACTTTAGAATCCCAATCACGTCATTTACTCTTACTTATGTACTCTAATGTTAGATGTATTCCAATTCTACAAGGTTCTATTGTTACCTCTTTCAATTTTTTGAGGAACTACAATCTGATGTACTGCACTGCAGGTTATGTTCATGCGATACATTATCAAAGCAATAGATAAAATATGGGCAATGGTGTAGAATCTGTAATGATGGGCCATGACAAGGTTGACAAAAGTGGCAAATTATTGATAAATTTGTGTGAATCAAGCTTCAAGTAGGGATGCCACGGTTCACAAATAAACTGATAACACCTCCTACCTCAATATGTTTTCTCCACTCAGTGTCGTTACAATTGCAAAATAAAAAAAAAAGAAGCATAAGCATGAAAAGTTGAATACAGGTATCACAACACAACAACACTAAACACCAAAACTAATCTGTATGCATGGTTGAAATCATTAGCTTCTTTCAATGCCTTTTTATTACTCCGTTTACCATGATGGGAATTTCATACAGTCGTACAGATGGTCAGTAACAATATTCATCCCCTTACCATCATATTCATGCAGTAATTTATTTACAGCCCAAAACCTTTGTATTGTCCTTGCGTGCAGCTATGACCACCTGATTCATTTATCTAATTATATAAACCGTTACCACCTAGGGCTGCAAGAAAATTGGGAGGTATACAAGTTGCACACACCAATCATCTCTGTGACAAAGCAGCAGTGTTTTTGCGGACAAAGAAAACGAAGACAAATGGATGCAAGGATCACCTTCTTACTTTTGAATACCTACATCAGAGTTTTAAGCTTACTTTTGTGTAGCAAAACTGTTATCAGCAGATCATGCCATATTCAATAAAATTGCAAAGTTTAACCTTTGCCAATGTGAATGTTTATAGGCATGTCAAGTACTATCAACAGCATCTTTGCTGCTCTATTAGTTTTCCCTTTGACATGGTCTGTACCAATTTATTGTATGTCCTGACATGAAACAATTGCGATGTCAAGCTCACATTTGATTGCGTTGTAAGGCCGAATATGTATGTTCTGTAAATCTTCCAAAACCTGACATTTGTCAGGTCCATTTCCTACTCAGTGCTTATTATTCATCATTGTATGCTTACCATTGTTTGTGCCTTCTCATGTTTTTTATGCCTTCTACCCCGCGCAGCTCTCATGTTTTTTATACCTTCTACCCCGCGCAGTTGCGTGGGGTTCCTGCTAGTTAGCCTATAACAAGTGTTACTATTTATTACAGTACTATTGTTTTTTTGCTCCGTGGCATGCTTCCAAATGGGATGATTCTAAAACAGAACATGTTTAAGTATAACGTAGTAGGATCTACACAGCTAGACGGAATATCCAATCTATAGGAACAACCTGCTGATGATATAAGATAGGCATTTAATATCCAAAGTGCAGGGCATCTCAATGATGCCAAATGAATAGCTCTCGTTCGCCCCACTACTGCTACATTTGTTTACTGACGTGGTTAGAAAAAAAAAATGTATCTCTGCCTCCAAAAATACCCCATGTTTTTTAGGGCACTTTACCCATTTGTGATTTGTACAACGGCGAAAGCACGTCAACGTCATTGCAGGTTCCCTAGGTCTCAAATGTTGAAATAGAAGTGGGCTGCAATTATATTTTATTTGATCACACATGTCAGGATTTAAGCTTGAGACCTCTGGCCCTCCTACCGTATGAAGTTCCCAAAAATTTGTGCTGATAGAAAAAAAAGTGAACAACTAGTAGACATGCATATGCGACACACACGTACCCACCTTGATACAAAGATATTATGTACATAAAAATTACAAGATTTTTAAAGGTCATTAGATCATTCCTTTTACATCAACAAAAAAGATACACAAAGTGAATCACATCAACCATGATGTCGTGACTAACCGTAGAGCCACACCAACCTGGATGACATGACCGAACCGCTACATCAGTGGCATACGTGAAAATTGTTTTTGAGGCGACACCAGTGTGTTTATTATTTAGTGTAGTCAATGCATTCCAGAAATTTACTTTAGGTGTGCTCCTTTTAATTTTTTTAGTTTAACTAGTAAACATGCCCATGCATTGCTATGAAACATACAACTTATTGCGTAGTCACTTGGATTTGTCCGAGCCAATCTTTTACTATACGAATCTTGCACCAAGAAGCGGGCTACCAGATCAAGCCACGTCGCCCGTTAACCCCATTGTTGCGGGTCGAAACCGCGGCAGGCATGTTGTTCGAGTCGGTGTCAGAGTACGGGTCTCCGGTGGCTCAGGTGGACTCAGGAACACAAGAATCACGCAGAGAAGACGCAACGGTTTATCCTGGTTCAGGCCAATTCGGTCCCTACGTACAGCAGCTGATGATCCTTATACTTAAGAGCACCCAAAATCGGGAGGTTACAACAGAGTGTAAAGGAAGAAGATTTGGTAGGAGGGTTAGCTCAGTGCTAATCCTAAGGTTGCCTTGTCGCCGATGGAGCCTTCCCCCTTATCGGAGAGGAGGAAGATGACAGGATGCGGTGGAGGGGAGGCTCTCGGCACCCCTCTCCGGGTTGCCTTCTCTTTGTCCAGAGCGGAGGCCGATGGAATGGAGTGTCCGGAGTCCAGGAGGGTCCTGCAACGATGCGCCGTGGACCGTGGTGGTGTCTTGGAGCCGAAGAAACCTTGGGCGTCATCTGGCTGTTTTGTTCTGACACTCTGCGTGTCAGGCGGCGTCAGCTTGGACCGGACTCCCCGAGTGAGACCTTCTGGAGTCTTCTTGGTGGCGGAAGAGGTCGGCTCCAGGGGCTGACGAGCGGGCCTGGGAGCCCACGAGCCCCCGGAGGCCATGGGAAGCTTTGTCTTCTTGTGTCACGCCCTGGACATAACCCTGTCGGAGGAGTAGTTGGTAGGGCCACGCCTAGGGAGCGGCGCCGAGGAGCCCTCGAGCATTGGTAGCTCGGGGCCTGTCTTCTTATGCCCGGGCCTTGGCTGACGTCGTGAGCCGGGTAGGAGCCAAGGACCAGGCTTGGTCGTGTCGTAGATTGGGAGCCCAAGGCTCGGGGAAGCCCCTGAGCCCTAGGCGGAGGTTACGGTCGAGTCAGGCTCGGCCAAATCACTTTGCCAGAGGGTGCACGCGAGCGTGCCCGATGGGCATAGCCCCCGAGCCCCTGACGATTCTGATGGGGTCGGTCGGGGGTCTTCTTCCTTCAGGAACCATTGGACCTAAGGCTTAACATATCTGTATGTTAGGATCTCGTCACCCATCAACCATCGGATTGAGTCAGCTCACGACGTGGACCGTTAGATTGCGGATCGGTTTCTCTCCACCCGCTCCTTCAGGGACCCGATATCTCCCTGCTTTTCTCGAATCATCGGCCTGTGGTGGTCACCTCGACGCGAGCGCGGTGCAGCATGAGTTCGGGCCACCTCGCCGATACCGCCGCAGCAAAACCGACGTCCGCCCGAGCACCACATCCACCCCGGCACCGCCGCGTGCCGCCATGGCCATCGCCACCTTCTTCTTCGCAGGCAAGGCAGCGGGGACCCGAGCGTGGCCAGACTGAGTGATATGGTACTTTGATACCCTCGCAAAAAAGTATGGTACTCTGATCCTTTCTCTCATTTGTTTTGATTTAAAAGTTATAGCACTTGCTCACCTTGCAGCACCATCCACCATTGTATTCACGGCTGTAGTTGAAAAAGATATGCCAAAGGCCATAACTAGATACTTCTCATCCCAAGATGTAATATGATCTACATCTCAGCAATTCGGAAAAAGGCTGATATGCTTAATGTAGAAAATTACAATTTCCCCCTAAAGCTACGTGAGTAGCTGTAGAAGTCCTTTTACCAAGTAAGAACCGTAAGTCTGCCACACTACTGCATATTATAACTTCTACACAAATGCAGTGAAATAAACATTGTGGTTTACTTTAGCATAGACAACACGTACAATGTTTGGCTTCTCGATTAATTGGATTTTTAAGATATAACCGTGTGAGCAAATATGAATCTTCATATCTTCTATCATAATCATTAGTAGACAAACCAATCAATTGATTATGGGTCCACAAAAAAGTCATGAAACTCGATATTTTACTATATCAACGCATAAATAGTATGAAAATATCTCGGTACTTTGGAACGGAACAAAAAAATCTATCAAGATTATGTTTTAAATTTGATACAAACTTAATAAGGTATTTTCATATTATTGTCAAAATTAGCTTATATTATGGAATGTTACCATCATCATAAAATAGATTATAGCTTTTAAATTTTGTAGAAATGGTAAACCATAAATAGATATGTACCATTCACGTTGCTGTTTTCATGAATATTTGATAGTTTTTTTTTCTTCCGTTGCAATGAACAGGCGTATTTGTGCTAGTTATATATATTTGTTGATGTCTTTTAGGTAATAAAATCACACAATACATAATTGGAATAAAATATTTTGATTCACCGATTCATCTAAATACAGTAGGGAATACTCACACAGCAATTACAAATGCCAACCCAAACTGGACATATCCAATTAGGATTCTTCTCAGCTTGCAACACATTCTCACCGTACCTGCATCGGTTACAAAGTGAAACAACTAGCATAGTACTTGTAAAAAAAACTATAGTACAGACGAGAAAAGAAAGCGGAGCTCAATTCCGGTTCGGATGCAAGGCATGTAGCCTTTCAACATTTTCCAACTAAGAGCATGGGAACACTTTTAATTGACACAGACCTGTAACATCGTTTCATCCCAAGCATAATTCTGGAATTGCAATTGTTGAATGGAGCAACTGACATAGTCTTCATCGGCCTTCAAAGGTTTTAGGCTCTCTGTTGAGTGTTGTCCCACCAGTACCACCCAAGCACTGCCAGCCCAGTACACGGATTCTTTGTGCGACAGCGTGTGGGACAGGAAAAGTTGACGGACCGGCGGAGACATAGCTAGCGTTTGGTGACACAGGTGTGATAGTAGACGACGTAGCTAGCGTTTGGTGGAGACGACAACAATGGCTGTGATAGTGGGGGCACAGATGGCGATGGATGGCAGTGGCAAGGCAGAGCATGCAGGGGGTTAGGCATGGGTAAGACGTGGCTGCACTGGCATGGCTTGCGGGTGGTACAACTCGGGACAACAGTGATGATGGTGGTGCTTAGGGCGGAAAGGGTGCTGGCTTTGGCGGTGGTGCGTAGGGCCAACATGGCCTCGCCGATAAGGTCGGCTAGAACGGAGGCCAACGCAAGATGAAGTAACTCTCATAAGCCCTTTGCCCCGCCGCGTCCCTTGTCATCTTCACACAGCTCTTGCACATATCGCCCTTGCCCCTGCTAACGACCAGCGCAGACGCCATCACATGTCCCCTAGACGACAACACCGCTCGCACCATCTCCCCCTTCCTGAATGGCCAACGAGCAGCATGGGCCAACCAACCATGGCCATGAAATGAGGTGGGAGAGAAGAGATGGAGGTGACTTGTATGTCAAGTCTCTATGTCAGCATCCTCTTAACATGCCACATCGGTGTGTGGGCATGTGCCTAGACCTGTTTGAATGACCACCGAGACCAAACATAGATTAAGGGCTGAAAAGATGCAATTTGTGAGTAAGAGAGTCAGAACGACACATTCAAACAAGTTTGGAGACCGAAACGACACAATTTGTGAGTACAAGGACCAGATCTGGCGCGGCCTGGAAAGTATAAATATGCATACTAATTAACAAGTAACTGTCGATGCGGGACCCACAGGATACCCCGCAAGGGAGAGAGAAGATCTAGTCCAACTAGGATTCTTCCCATATAATCGTAGTAGTAGAACTATTAGGTAATCCTATTAGAAAATCTCATTGCAAACCGACTAGGACTCTGGCCTCCTGACTATATAAAGGAGGGCAGGGCTCCTGAGAGAAAGGCAGATCATAATCAATCCAACGCAAAGGCTAAGGCCGACTGGACGTAAGGTTATTACTCGATCTACGATCGAGGGCCTGAACCAGGATAAATCGGCTGTCTCTTGCGTAAACCATCGAGTTCGGCATACGCCGAAGCCCGAACATACTGCCCCGGGTACCCCCGTGGCAGGCTATCGGTGGTGAAACATCGACAACTGGCGCGCCAGGTAGGGGCTTTCGGCGACTTTGCTTCCAAGAGCTCGATGGACCTCGACAACATGATTTTCCCGACGGGATCAACTTTCATCTTCGGCTCATGGATCTGCGAGGCAGACAACAACAGCAAGCTTCAAAGCCATCTCCTCGAAGATCCAGATCATCTAAAAGAAGTTCCTATTTCAACAACTACAACGGATCAGCTCACCAGAAGATTCGCGCAGCTCATAGTATCCGAGTCAAATCGGATTTCACGACCACTCGTATCCGATTCGAATCCAAGCTCCAAGACGAAGTTTTATCCGAGTGCTTTCAAGAAACCGAGTTCTTTTTTGGCAAGATTCCAGAGCACAATCCAAAACAACTCGGATTACCCCCAGAATTCTCTCAAGAAGTCGAGTTCTTTTCCATTTGGGCTCGACAACATGGCAAAATCCTATCAAGGACAGGTCGAAAGACTTTTCAATCCAAGATTCGGGATACCACTGACAGGAGCTCAGGAGGGCCTCGTGCTAACGATAACATCGCAGGACTGTATCATCCACTGGCCGGATTCCGTTCCTGAAGGTAGCGGAACCCAACTAGTCGGCACAACAACAACAGCTATTTTACCTTACCAAGAAGGAGACTCGATCTACGACACCGAGGCATCCACTAAAGTTATCAGCGACTCCGACAGTATGAAAACTAACGCCAATAACAGAACGACTCATGCGCGAGAAGTGCTCATGGTTCGACGACCGCGGTCACCATTAAATCCCCAGGAAGCACCCGATGTCAGATCATCAGATGAATCAGAATCCAACATATCACCCTTTGCCCAGGGCTACGACGGAGAAACAGATAGTCAGAAACAAGCTAGAGAAAGAAAAAACAAGTTGAAGCAAGGGCGCCAACACCGTGCTAGGCAGCGCAGGGAAGCTTGGATCAGATACGAGTCAGAATTGGCTGAGTACGACAAAAGAAAATCGCAACGAGAAGTCGAAGGGAGACGCACGGCGAATACGCCTTACGATAAGATTCGAGAAGCATTAGAAGAACTTGGAGCAACTTCGCATCCTGGTGAGAAGTATGAACAGCTCCAGGACTTGCTCCGATCGACAATCCTGAGAATGCATGAAGAGAAAGCTCGATCAAGACTACCCGCCAGATCAACAACCCACCGGCAAGAAGATCTAAATCAAAGGAAATCCGCTTTCGAAAGACTTGGGCCGGGTGGAAGCCATGACAGAGGAAGTAGGAAGGAACATAATCAAGGCCACCAATTTGAACAACTAAAGAAGACTAGGAGCAGGGTTCCTACCCAGACAACCTCGCAAGATTGTTCCCATCAGAATGACAGTTGGCCAGAGGAAGGCGCCGAATCTGAATTCAAAGAAACCAAGGCACACGACAGGTTCCCCTGCTTCGCGAACAGGCTCGCATTGGTGCGATTACCTTACAAATTCAAACCATCTAATCACTCCAAGTATGATGGCAAAACTGAACCAAAGCAATGGCTCAGAATATATTCACAATCGATTGAACTAGCCGGAGGAGACGACGATATCAAAGCCCTTTTCTTCCCCATGGCACTGGAGGCCATGCCCCTCCAATGGTTCGATAAACTAAATCCAGGATCTATCAGAAATTGGGAGGATTTACAGAGAGCTTTTTGTGAGAATTTCGCAGGAATCATTACACACCCAATCACTCATGCAAAACTAAAAGGACTCAAGCAAAGGGGAGGTGAAAGTCTCAGAAACTATTATCGATGATTCGGCGAACTACGAGCTCAAGTGCATGACATAACCGAACGAGAAGTAATTGAAGCTTTCTCTCACGGAATCATGGCTAGATGGCAATTTCAAGACTTCTGCAAAGAAAATCCGAGAAACAATGAAGAATTCAGACGTACAGTAAAAAAGATGATTACTGCAGAAGAAAAAACACGAGAGAGGTTCCCGGACAGAAGCAACCAAGACAGCCAGGACAAGCAAAGTCAACGAAATAGCAGACATCAAGAAAGAAAACGTAGACCAGACAATACTGTGGCAATGGCCGACAAATCAAAGAAGTTTCCCAAACCAAGAAGATATGATGACATTGAAAACATACGTTGCCCATTGCACCCTAGTGGGAGGCACACCATCGGAAATTGCTACACTTTCAATGATCGATACACAAGAAAAGATAGTAAGGAAAACACCAAAGGGGACAATCAGAAAAGAGAAGAAGACAACCACGAGGACAAAGGATTCCAAAAACCTAGGGGAACGGTAACAGTGATTTTTTCAGGGGCTCCGGATTGCAGAAGCAAACATCAAGAAAAACTAGCACTGCGGACCATTATGACAGCAGAACCGGCTACACCAAGATACCTCAATTGGTCACAGTATCCTATCCAATTTACCAGAGAAGACCAATGGACTAGCGTGGGAAACGCAGGCCATTATCCATTGGTTCTGGATCCGACTATTGCTGGTATGACCGTCACCAAAGTACTAATCGATGGAGGAGCTGGGCTTAACATCATCTTTTTAGAAACTCTAAGGAAAATGGGACTACAACTCGCCGGGATGATTACGCCAACAAGCACACCTTTTTACGGAATAGTACCCGGCAAAGCAGCCATGCCACTCGGACAAATTACTTTACCCGTTACCTTTGGAACTCCTTCAAACTACCGAACAGAGTTTATTAAATTTGAAGTCGCCGACTTCGATTCATCATATCATGCAATCCTCGGACGTCCAGCACTGGCCAAATTCATGGCAATACCACATTACCCGTACTTACTACTTAAGATGCCAGGACCCAACGGTATCCTTTCCCTTCGAAGCAATTTAAAGCGCGCTTTTGACTGCGACGTTCAGGCGATCCAAATTGCAGCTAAAGCGCAAACCGACAATGGAAGAAAAGAAATAGCCGCAATCGCTGCAGAAACAAGCCAAGAAGAATTAGAAATACCGGCTAAAAAGCCCAGCATCATCGCACCACCAAAAGAAGCCGACGTCAAGCAAATCGACTTAGGCACAGGCGATACCTCCAAGACAACAACTATCAGTGCTCACCTCTCGGCAAAATAGGAACTCGCGCTCACCAACTTTCTTCGGGACAACAAAGATATCTTCGCTTGGAAGCCAGCCGACATGCCAGGAGTCCCAAGGGAGTTGGCTGAGCACAGAATTGATGTTAACAAAAGCTCCAAACCTGTAAAACAACGGCTATGACGATTCTCACCCGACAAGAAGGCAGCAATTAAAAAGGAAATAACAAAACTAATGGCAGCCGGATTCATCAAGGAGATCCTACATCCAGATTGGCTAGCAAACCCGGTCCTTGTACAGAAGAAAAACACGGACGAGTGGCGTATGTGCGTCGATTACACAGATCTCAACAAACATTGCCCAAAAGATCTGTTCGGGCTACCACGCATTGACCAGATAGTTGACTCGACAGCAGGATCTGCGTTATTATCTTTTCTCGATTGCTATTTAGGATATCACCAGATCGCACTAAAAGAAGAAGACCAGAGCAAGACATCTTTCATCACCCCGTTTGGTGCCTACTGCTACAAGACCATGTCGTTTGGACTAAAGAACGCTGGCGCCACGTACCAAAGAGCTATCCAGACTTGCCTTGGGAATCAAATCGGTGAAAATGTGGAGGCATACGTGGACGATGTGGTGGTGAAAACAAAGAACCCAGACACTCTAATTGAAGATTTAAAGCAAACCTTTGAAAACTTGAAGAAATGGAGATGGAAATTGAACCCAAATAAATGTGTATTTGGAGTTCCCTCAGGACAACTACTCGGATTTTTGGTCAGTCAGCGCGGGATCGAAGCCAGCACCAAGCAAATCCGAGCTATAACAGAAATGGGCCCACCTAGAAGTGTCAAAGATGTGTAGAAACTAACAGGATGCATGGCGGCCCTCAACCGTTTCATATCAAGACTCGGCGAAAAAGGGTTACCTTTCTTTAAACTACTAAAGAAAACAGACAAGTTCGAGTGGACAATAGAGACCGACGAAGCTTTCAAAAAACTTAAAGAATACCTCACTTCATCACCTATCCTGACACCTCCAAAGAAAGATGAAGATATGATGCTATATATCGCGGCAACTCCTACCGTAATCAGCACAACAATAGTCATAGAAAGAGAAGAACAAGGACGCGTGTATAAAGTGCAACGTCCAGTATACTACATCAGCGAAGTACTGTCAGAATCTAAAATCTGGTACCTGCATGTATAAAAACTACTCTACGCTCTACTCATTACCTCACGGAAGCTTCGCCACTATTTCAAAAGCCACAAGATTACCGTAGTGACAGATTTTCCACTCGGAGACATCCTACACAATAAAGACGCCACAGGGCGCATATCCAAATGGGCAGTTGAAATTGGAGCTCTTGACATCAATTTCACCCCATGGAAAGCAATCAAATCTCAAGCCCTCGCCGATTTCGTGGCCGAATGGACAGAGATTCAACAGCCCTTATCAGATACAATCCTCGACCACTGGAAGATGTACTTTGATGGATCACTCAAACTAGGCGGGGCCGGTGCAGGCGTTCTCCTCATTTCTCCAGAAGGAAAACAACTCAAGTACGTCCTTCAGATATTATGGCAAGCTACAAATAACGAAGCAGAATATGAAGCCCTCATCCACGGGCTACGAGTCGCGATTACCCTCGGAATAAAAAGATTACTCGTATACGGCGATTCAGCAGTGGTCATCAACCAAGTCAACAAAGATTGGGACTGCACCAAAGAAAACATGGGTGCTTATTGTGCTGAAATACGGAAACTTGAAAAACACTTCCAAGGATTAGAAATTTTACACGTCCTACGCGATTCCAACATTGCAGCAGATGTCCTTGCCAAGCTCGGATCGGACAGAGCAAAGGTTCCACCCGGCGTATTCATAGAAGAGCTATCAGTTCCCTCTATCAAACAACCCGGTGAAACAACACATGAAATTCAGGCTAAAGGCATTCAGATCTTGATAATCAACACTTCATGGACCCAAGTTTTCATTGACTATATCAAAGAAAATAAACTGCCAGCAGATAAAGCAGAGGCCACACAAGTTGTTCGTAGAAGCAAAAACTACGTTCTAGTAGGGGATAAACTCTACAGAAGAGCAGCAGCATCAGGAGTACTACTAAAATGTGTCTCATTTGAAGAAGGCAAAGAAATCCTAGATGAAATACACTCAGGTTGCTGTGGAAATCATGCCGCTTCAAGGACACTGGTTGGCAAAGCATTTCGCACCGGATTCTACTGGCCAACCGCTTTGAAAGACGCAGAAGAGCTTGTCAAAAAATGCAAAGGTTGCCAAATGTTTGCAAGACAAGCCCACGTACCAGCTCACAATCTTATCTGCATCCCACCCGCTTGGCCTTTTTCCTACTGGGGGCTAGATCAAGTAGGACCCCTGAAAAAAGCGAAAGGCGGCTTCGAATACATCTTCATAGCAATCGACAAATTCACCAAGTGGATTAAATACAAACCACTCGCGAAGTACAGCGCAACCAAAGCAGTCGAGTCATCCAAGACATTATGCACCGCTTCGGCATACCCAATCGAATCATCACAGATCTAGGCTCCCCTTTCACAGCTACAGAATTCAAGGGCTGGGCACAAGACTGTGGTTTCAGTATAGACTATGCGTCTGTTGCACATCCAGAAGCCAACGGATAAGTAGAAAGGGCTAATGGACTCATACTAGCCGGATTAAAGCCAAGATTATATAAAGAACTAGTGGACTATGGGTCCAAATGGATAGAAGAATTACCGAAAGTAGTGTGGGGACTACGAACTCAAATAAGCAGAGCAACAGGCTACTCACCTTTCTTCCTAGTTTACGGGTCAGAGGCCGTACTGCCCGCCGACTTGATCTGGACATCCCCAAAGATAGAGCAATACGATGAAGGAGAAGCGGAACACACAAGAAGATTAGAACTCGACAGCTCAGAAGAAATCAGAGTAAACGCTACCCTCCAATCAGCCAGATACCTACAAGGTTTAAGACGGCATTACAACAAGAGTACCCAACCTCGATCACTACAAGTCAGAGACTTAGCACTAAGAAGGATACAGAAGACCGATGGATGACATAAGCTACTCAGTCCATGGGAAGGCCCGTTCATTGTCACAAAAGTCACCGGACCAGGCACATACAAGTTAATAACCGAAGATGGAAAAGAAGTCAGCAATACATGGCACATCAGCCAGCTAAGAAGATTCTACGCGTAAAAACAACTCAAGAAAAAACAGATATACAAGCCACAAGGGATCTACGTTCACAATCAACGAAAGACAATACTCTTCAACAACATATGTATTAGTTTATACTCATGATCAATAAAGATGATATTCATCCACAGCATGTCTTGTCATGACTTCCAACGAGTTGTTTTCACGAAACAAAAAGCAAAATGGCTGAAAACATGCCTGAGCATTCCGGCCGAGAGCGAAATAGCTGAAAAGACGCTTGAGCCCGCCGATGAGGGTAGCTAAAAGCTAACACCCGAAACAAAAAGCAAAATGGCTGAAAACATGCCTGAGCATCCCAGCTGAGAGCAAAATAGCTGAAAAGACGCTTGAGCCCGCCGATGAGGGTAGCTAAAAGCTAACACCCGAAACAAAAAGCAAAATGGCTGAAAACATGCCTGAGCATTCCGGCCGAGAGCAAAATAGCTGAAAAAACGCTTGAGCCCGCCGATGAGGGTAGCTAAAAGCTAACACCCGAAACAAAAAGCAAAATGGCTGAAAACATGCCTGAGCATCCCGGCTGAGAGCAAAATAGCTGAAAAGACGCTTGAGCCCGCCAATGAGGGTAGCTAAAAGCTAACACCCGAAACAAAAAGCAAAATGACTGAAAACATGCCTAAGCATTCCGGCCGAGAGCAAAATAGCTGAAAAAACGCTTGAGCTCGCCGATGAGGGTAGCTAAAAGCTAACACCCGAAACAAAAAAGTAAAACGGCTGAAAACATGCCTGAGCATCCCGGCCAAGAGCAAAATAGCTGAAAAAACGCTTGAACTCGTCGATGAGGTTAGCTAAAAGCTAACAAAAAGCAAATTGGCTGAGTCGACCGAAATTTTAACTTCAAAAGACCCTCCAGCACTTCGTTCCGAAAAGCAAGAGGCTCAGGGGCTACATCCAGATAGGAATACTTTTTCCTCAGAAAAGCACAAGCGCCACTCAAGAAAGCACTCGGATGCCGAAGTTTGTTGAGGCAACATTCTATACCGAGTCATTTTACATAGCGCAGGCGAAAGGTTGTTAACGCAAAGATCTACATCTAACAAGTCATAGCACGGACAAAGCACTCGACGGATCACAAAGGAGGAAGAAAAGAAAAGTACTCGACAAATCGAGGGGCCTCGTCAGAATAACGCACAGAGTTGTTTTACGGAGCAGAGACGGGAACAAGACAAGGTACTCAGCAAGTCAAGTAACTTCAACCGCACCTAGGCAAAGAATACATCGACAAAAATAAAGAATCTTCATTTAAAAAGGAGTGTAATATTACAAGAGGATGCTCAATCGAGTCAGGCGTTGTCATCAGAAAGGGAAATATCAATATTTAGACTATCTACAACCCTACTGGCTAGATCTTCAACCTCAGGCTCCATCCTTTCAACGGCGTCAAGATATTCTTGGCTTTCAGCTTCTTCTGCTATCTTGGAGAGAGGCGCCTCTGGAGCAAGGACCCGGACCTGGGCCAGCACATTCTTGGTACATACTTGGGCACACCTCTTCACGAACTCTTAGAAACGAGTCGGAATCCAGGGAATGAACTGCGCCCAAGATTGCCCGTCATCCGCTGGAGTCCGGAGGACATCGGCTACTGAACGAAAAGATTTCCACAAAGCATTCCAATTCTCAGTAGCCGTCGCCAGCTTCCCGGACAAGCCTTCAATAGTTTTTTGGGCCTGCACAAGATCTCTGTCAGCTCCACGCCTAATCAGCCTAGCAAGGGCGAGTTCTTCCTCAGCATGAGTAATTACCTCCTCAGCTCTATTATGACTAGAACGGACAAGGGCCCTCATTTCATCAATACTCTCCGAGAGCTTCTGCTTCTCAACTCGGAGAGCTAGACAGAACACCCAAGAACAAGTCAGCGGAAAAAGAAGTCAAAATACAAGAAGAAACAGACAGAACCCGCGGCACCTTTGCATTCATTCTTCGTAGACTCCACCGCAGCATCTCTCTGCTTCTCCGTCTCCACTACCCGGGCGCGAAGGGCTTTCTCCTCCTTTTGGTGCATTTGACGCTCCGTCTCCAACTCAGCCCGGAGGAGGTCAAGATCGGCTTTCAGAGCGTCCACCTCCGAAGACAACTTCCTCTCATTTTCAGATGAGAAAAAGAAGCCAGAATGATCACGAGAAAAAGACTAAGCAAAAAGAGGCAAAGAGAAACAAAGCGTAAGGATAGAAGAAAAAACAAGCATGCAAAAGAGGAGCGGCAGTAAAACCTACCTGGAGCTTTTCACCAAAAGAAGTCGCGAGGGTCGACAAGCTCCCCCAGGCTGCGGTCAGCTCCAATAACCGATGAGTGGCATCGAACTGTTGCACCACGTCACCGGACAAGGAGGGGCCACCGGAGGCAAGAGAAGGGGAAAGAGAGGCCGGCTAGGGCGAAGAAGGAACGACCAAAGCAACCTCCAGGGAAGCCAGAGCCAAACCCTCAGAAGGACCCGGCGCGACAGCCACAGTTACCTCCAGAGCAACCAAGTCCACGACTCCGCCAGGTAGCTCTGAAACCCCCGTCGTGACTTCATCAACAGAATGTCGTGAGTCTTGAGGCTCAGAACTCGTTGGCACGGCGGGAGGCAGAGAAGAAGTCGATGAAGAAATTAGAGAAGATGAAACACTGAAAAGTGACAAAAGGAAGCACCAATGAGAACCAGAGGAAGGAAGATAAAAGCCAAAAAGATAAAGCTAGAATCTACTCACCCGACTACTTTTTTCTTCGCGAAGCCAAGAGAAAGCCTCGTAGGGGGAACCACGACGGCGAAGACGTCCCCGCCACCCAGCAACGGGAGCGGGACAGCCGACAACGGAGCCACGGAAGAAGCCGGGGCTGGAGCCATAGAAGAACTCCGCACCGAAGGAGCGGTACAGCTTGGGACAGAGGCAACCAAAGAACTCGACACCGAAGCTTCAGAAGAAGTCGGCGCGGGAGCCTCGGAAGAACTCACACCCGACCTCCGATTACTTCAAAAAATCCAAGACTAAAATTCAAAACAAAGAGGAGAAATTCAATGCAACAAGAATATGAAAAACAACTCACCGCCGCATGATGAGGGGGACTTCATCATCCTCTTCTTCCTCAGCCAACGAAACTAGAGCACTTGCTGAAAAGGAGATGAAAAGTACTCAGTTCAAGAGAGAAACATGAAAATAAAAGAACAAAGAGTATTAAATGTGCTCACCTAAGAGCATGCTAGCAACAACTGGAGTACCTGAGGGAGTACTTGGTTTGCGAGGCTTCTTGGAGATAGGCAAGTCAGATGAAGACCCGTCCATTCACCCCCTCTTCGGGACACTACGAGGACCACGAGGGACTAGACAAGGAACATACTCTTCATATACATCAACAAATCTGAAAGAAACCCTAGGAAGGGCTGTAAAGGTTTGAGACTTACTAATTGCAGAAGTACCAGCTAGACGATCCCTAGTCTCCGCCACGACAGGGAGAACATCAAGGGGGATCAGATCGACAAAGTTCCACCCAAGCTCCTGCGAAAAAAGATAAAACACCGAGACAAGGAAAAGCTAAGCAAGAACGGATGCAGCAAGAGTACATAAAGAACTCAAATAAAAAAGATAGACAACTCACAGCTGGGGGCGGGTTGATGGCCGAGAACTTAGAGACGGCAGGAGGAATGACGCTCACTCCTTTTAGCATCTTCTGGAGGCGCTCGAGTACCTCCTCACCGGTCAGCTCAAGAGCTGGGACCATGCGTGAAGGATCCTCGGCCCCAGAATACTCAAAGCCGAGATGTTCCCGCTCTTTTAAGGGCTGAACCCGGCGACGAAGGAAGCTTGAAACAATACCAAAGCCGGTCAAACCCTGTTGTTTCAGCATGCTAATCCTATCAAGGAGTGGCTGGATCGCTTGAATCTCAGCAGGTGACTCAAGCTTCTTGTCCCATCGGTCATTCACCATAGGACCGGATCCGGAGTGAACGACAAGAGAAGGGATCAAATTGGCAGCGTAAAACCACTCAGCACGCCAATCTTTGATAGAATCGACCAGGTCATAATCAAAAAACTTAATTTTGAGACCCTGGCGAAACTGAATCCCGCAACCGCCGAGGGCACTGGTTTCTTCACGGCGGGGTTGAGGTTTCAGACGAAAGAAAAAGCGAAAAAGAGATAGAGAAGGAGGGATCCCAAGGAAGGCTTCACAAAGGTGAACAAAAACAGAAAGATGGAGAACGACATTGGGGGTTAGATGGTTCAGACTAACCCCGAAATAACCAAGAAACTGATGAAGGAAGGCGGAAGCAGGAAGACAAAGTCCAGCGCGGACAAAGAAAACAAAAAGGACAATCTCACCAGGACCCGGAGCCGGAACCCGATGCTCGCCCGGAACTCTCCATTCAGCGATGACTTTGCTTTGGATCAAGCCATCACTAACGAGCTTGCGCAGCTGGTCTTCGCTTGTTGTTGGAGCCGGCCAAACCTTCTGAGCTGCCCTCATGGCCACGAACTCCTGGTTTTCAATCAAAGACAGGGATGACTCCTCGTCCACGAAGGTCGCCTGAGACTTGCTTGCGGTTTTCTTCTTTCCCATGAACTGGCAGAAGCAAAAAAGGCACTAAGGAAGATGAAGCTAGAATGATGGTGCTCGGGTGATGGCGACAATGATGGCGGCGGATTTCTGAGAACTAGGGTTTAAAGGCAAGAGCTGGGCGACAAGGGAAAGGAAGATAAAAGGTCTTTAAATAGATTTCTCAGTGATACAAACAGCCCACAAGGCATGTTAAAGCACAGTGTGGGAACGCAACGGTCCATTTACCGACGCAGCTAAAACGACGGAGGGCACGAATCCTCACAACGGTAAAAACCAACGGGCAGATTTCAGACTTATCCGTCCAACGCCACGGCAGGATTATCAGATTGATACAAGAACAACCCGTCAAACCAAGAAGAAAGAAAGAAGAAAGAAAGGGCTACCTCACGAGGAACAAAAGAACCCGGTTATGTAAGAAAGAACTCGGTAGTCTCATGAACGACAGGGATCACAACAGAAAAGTCAAAGACAACTCAGAAGACAAGATTCGTTACATTACAAGCGACTTCAAAAATAGAAGATTACAAATCTTACAAGACCCAACGAACTCAGCACCACGAAAAGCAAAGTAGCAAAGAGGAACACGGACACGACTAGGCTCTGGAACGACTACGTGTCCCAAATTGCTACTCGGAAGGACAAACCGCCATCAGTTACACTGTTTTCTTCAAAGAACGGGCGCAGTGCATCCAAGGCGGAAATCGACAGCACGGCAGGGCAACATGGAGCATAGAAGGCCGGCAGGCATCTGTCTACCCAAGACTGATGTGATGCTGGATATGGTGTTGATCTGCATCGGATGGTCTCAAGATAGGCGACGAGGATCAACCCAGAACTGCCGGATGAAGGAACGAAGCCCACATCACAAGACTTCCTCCAACTACCACCACGCACATCCTGACACAATGCTGTCGCGGGATCAGCCTACCTCTAATCCCTATCACAAGACTTCCTCCAGCTACGACAAGACACACAGAAACTACAAAACATGCCCGGGGGCTGCTCTACTTCACAAACTGCCATGTTCATGACCACCAAGGTTTCAACAGAATATCCAATGAATGAAAACAAGCACTTCGGGACAGTATTTATAGACCAAAAGATCGGCGCACATGGACTAGGAGTACCAACGAAATAGGCCTAACAAAGGACACAGTGAAAAGACAGGACACAATAATGGACGACTCAGGCGAGAGGAAGCAGTACTCGAAGACGGGCATATTCGGAAGAATATACCAGCACAGTACAACCCGTGAACAAAAGGCATTTACACTCAACCACCACCATACAACTACATCTGACAACAGCAAGACTATCAAAGAATACACCAAAACCACGCATCCGAGTTCTTCCTGAACAAAACAACACGGATATACGCTCGGGGGCTCGGCCAGCATCATAGCTTAAACAACACTGAGCTAGGGAGCTCGGCCTTCATTTTCAACTACTCCCGGAGGCTCGGAACCAAAGACAAAGGACCAAGAATACAAGAAACTCAAGACTACAACGACGACACATCAAGACTCTTCATCCGACTTCTTTTCTAAAGAGAAGAACTCGGAGAAAGCACGGGGCTGCGGAAGACCCTCCAACTTTTGCAAACAAAAGCAAGAGGCTCGAGGGCTACACTCAGTGAGTGTAATTTTTACAAAAAATTGCACCCACCCAAGAAGAACCCGGACATAAGCTCGGAGGCTGCTTGCCGCAAAACTACTCGGATGATGACATAATCCAAGTCTCGGGGACTACTTCAGAACACAAATTTTCAAACAACATAAAGGATCAAGACCCTCCAACTTTTTGTTCCAAATAGCAAGAGGCTCGGGGGCTACACTCAGTGAGTGCGCTTCCTCAACGCAGACCACTTCAAGACATTACGGCAAAAAGAACCCGGAACAAGCCATGTTCGAGTTCTTTTTGATAAAATTTCAACGAACAATCAGAGCAACTTCAAGACAAGATCCTCCAGCTCCTTGTTCCAAATAGCAAGAGGCTCAGGGGCTACACTCAGTGAGTGCACTTTTTCTTCAAAAAAGCGCACGTCACCAAAAGGCTTCCTCAACGCAGACCACTTCAAGACATTACGGCAAAAAGAACCCGGAACAAGCTATGTTCGAGTTCTTTTTGATAAAATTTCAACGAACAATCAGAGTGACTTCAAGACAAGATCCTCCAGCTCCTTGTTCCAAATAGCAAGAGGCTCGGGGGCTACAACCAGATGGATGCACTTTTTCTTCAAAAAGCACTCACCACCCAAAGATCCCAAGAAGCGCTACAAGGTTTCACTCCAGAAAACACTCGGATGACATTTTGTTCCTACTCAACAAGACTTGAAGGAGCAAAGCGAGTTTTTCAGAGCTCAACCATGAAGTGCTCGGGGGCTTGTCGATGCGGGACCCACAGGATACCCCGCAAGGGAGAGAGAAGATCTAGTCCAACTAGGATTCTTCCCATATAATCGTAGTAGTAGAACTATTAGGTAATCCTATTAGGAAATCTCATTGCAAACCGACTAGGACTCTGGCCTCCTGACTATATAAAGGAGGGCAGGGCTCCTGAGAGAAAGGCAGATCATAATCAATCCAACGCAAAGGCTAAGGCCGACTGGACGTAAGGTTATTACTCGATCTACGATCGAGGGCCTGAACCAGGATAAATCGGCTGTCTCTTGCGTAAACCATCGAGTTCGGCATACGCCGAAGCCCGAACATACTGCCCCGGGTACCCCCGTGGTAGGCTATCGGTGGTGAAACATCGACAGTAACTGCATTGGATCCAGTCCATTGTTTAGCTTCTTCCTGTTTTTCTACTATATAAATTACTTACAATAGCAACAAAGCCTCTAGTCACAACCACCTCTCCCAGCCACCCTCCCTCTCCCCCTCCCCCCTCTAGCCCTAGCACCGCTGTCGCCAGCGGCGGATCCACAGGGGGGGCTGTGGGGCTCCAGCCCCCCCTAATTTCTTGATTTCAAGCCTAATCATTGTAGCAAAAGCTTGATTTCACCATTAAAGCTTCATGCAAATCAACATCTCCATTGTTTTAGCCTCCCCTTATCCCGCATCGTGCATCCGCCACTGGCTGCCGCCGAAGGTCCGGGTGGCGGCTAGGAGGGCGGCCACGAGGCCTATTTGCCAGAGTGCCGATGGTGGGGAGTTGAGGGCGGCCACATCTAAGAGCGGCTGGGGCCCGGTTAGGCGTGGCCTGCCTGCCCGCGGTGGCAGTGACTAGTCCGCGGCTGCTCACGGTGGCAGACGTTGGGCCCACGCCTACACGTGTGGTGGTGGCCAGTTGTGGTCTGCCCGCGGTGGCCAGCCAGGGCCTAGTGCCTGCACTTGGGGCAGTTGGTGGCGGATGCTAGGGCCAGCCAGGGCCCGCGCAATGGTGGTCGGGTGACACCCTGCTTGGGATGGCCCCGATTTGTGGTCGCTTGCCCGTCTTCAGGACAGTGGTCGCCTATCTGCATGGAGGAGGAGGTAACGATGAGGCGTGTGCGACGTCATCCCTTTGGGTAGCAGCGGGTGTGGCGGAGGATGGTGGCGGTCTAAGCGTCCACGACCAGTCCTCGGCAAGGAGAAGGTGAGTCCAACGAAGATGGTTTCGTAGGCAACTGTGTCCTAGGAGCGGCGACAACCTGGGAGTCTGATCGACCTCCTCGCTCGGCGGCTGCTGCAACCCTAGGGGCGGTGGCGGCCTGAGCATTGGTGAAGATCTCGGCGAGGAGGAGGTAGATTCCGTTGGCAGCGGCGGCCCTAGGGGCGGCAGAGGCCTGGGAGTTCAAGTGGAAGGGGACATTCTCGGCAGCAGCGACAAAGGACTCCAGCGGAGGTGACGACCATGATCCCAATGACAACGGTTGCCCTATGGCCGGCGGAGGCCTTGGAATCCAGCGAAGCGGAAGCGGATCTTATCGGCTTGTGTCTGATTGTCTGGTTCTAACTAGACGACGATGAATGAAGGTGGGCTAACCGGTGATAGATGGCGTCACCTCACTTGAAGCGGACAAAGATGGCACCAGCGGAGGTTCACAGCATTGGCGACTAGGGGCGTTGGCGACTTGACGACTTCCACTCACCGAATCTAGCTGTTTCAGGAGATGATGTCGGTAATCAGGGATGTGCCGAGGTCGTAGTTTTTCCTTTTTTTTGGTCGTTTGTTCTCCTCTTTATTGAGGTCTGAGTTTAAGTACTCTTGTATCCTTTCGGGTGTGTATATCCTTCGTGGATATAGAGGCCAGATTGATAAATCAATTATCTAAAAAAATGCAGAAGCCATAGGCTACAAACAAAACCTAACAAGAGATGCATGTTCCAAAATTAGAAGGAGAAAATTATCAATACATGAATTCTAAATTATACTAGAAGCATACTCCGCTCGTCGCTGCGGAGATCGCGAATAAATTTTAGTGAATTGTGTGATATAGTGACGTGGACAAATAAATGCATATTAGTGGCTCAGGTGGCTTGCTGACTTGGATAGCTCACATGAATAGAAATGTATCATAATTGCATATGCTACTGGCTGCTGATGTGGATGACTTACATATCGTGATTGACTTCTAACAGGGTTTAGGATTATAAGAGATATAGATAGATTCCCACTTTAACTGGCAAGGCCGTGCCTTTGAATATAAATAAAAAGGGAATACTGTGCCATTATATATGCCTTCCTATTCGCAGAACCACTAGGGAACCGTCCTTTCTTAGTTGTACATATACATACTGCAATTACAAATGCCACAGCAAACTGGACATATCCAGTTGGGATTCATTTCAGCTTGTTACACATTCTCACCGTACCTGCATCGGTTATAAAGTGAAACAACATGCTGTCCAGTACACACACGCAGAGAGAAAAATAAGAAAACAGAGCTCAATTCCCATTCAGATGCATGTAGCCTTTCAACATTTTTCTACTATATACTAAGATAAGAGTAAGGGACACTGGATGCTTTTTAATTGGCACATACCTTCAACTTCGTTTAATCGCAAGTATGATTCTCGAATTGCAATTCTTGAATGGAGCGACTCCTGGCACGGTCTTCATCGGCCTTCAAAGCCCTCCCTGTTGAGTGTTGTCCACACCCCCCCCCCCCCCCCCCCCCCCCCCCCCCCCCAGTACACGGATCCAATAAGTAGGGTCTTTGTGCAACAGTGTGTGGGGCAGGACGACGTTGACGGACCGGCGGCGGCGACTGGACGACGACCGTGACGTGGCCGCAGACTGAAGCAGCTATCTAGCTTATATAATCACGATCGATCAGATGGAGATGGCCACACCAGCGCATCCACGTCTCGTTTCGATCTCACAGAGTACTCCTCATGTGTCTCTTTCAACAATAACAAACCAATAATCATCAACATGCCCATGCATCCCTCCGTCGTCTTGCTTCTCCTTCTCGCAGCCACCGCGGCCACCTCGCAGTCGCAAGCACTGCGGCTTCCGCCAGCTGCTCATGACACTGGTGCCGCCTGCATACCCCAGCGAGAGGGACTCCCTGCTGGCTTTCAAGCGAGGCATCACCGGCGACCCGGCTGGGCGCCTTGCCTCGTGGAACCAAAGACTGCTGCAGCTGGAGAGGCGTCCGGTGCAGCAACCGGACCGGCCATGTCATCAGCCTCCGTCTTGGCAACGGCATGTACACTGATGATCAACGGCTTCATCCCAACCGCACGGCTTTGTCGGGCCAGATAAGTCCCTCCTTGCTCTCCTTGCATCATCTTCAGAGCCTTGATCTCAGCGGAAACAACCTTTCTGGGCCAGCCGGACGTCTGCCGGAGTTCTTGGGCCTTTTTAACAACTTGAGATATCTGAACCTCTCTGGCATGCCCTTGGCCGGGAGGATGCCACCACAGCTCGGCAATCTCTCAAACTTACACTACCTTGACCTCTCAACTAATACTTATTATGTCTTCCCATGGGGTATTCCAGAATTGTACTCCACGGATATCTCTTGGTTATCAAATTTGCCTCTGATATACCTCAACATGGGCGCCGGCAGGATATATAGCTGATTCGGCTCACGTGGTCAACACGATTCCATCTTTGAAGGTGCTTAGTCTTTCTGATTGTTCGCTTACAAGTGCAAACCAATCTCTCTTGCTTCTTAATCTTACAGACCTTGTGGAGCTCAGTCTCTCTGCAAACCATTTTGATCACCCAGTTGCATCATGTTGGCTCTGGAATTTGACGAGCCTCAAGCATCTTGAGCTTGCAGCAACTTCTTTATACGGTCAAATTCCTGATGCGTTGGGTGGTATGACGTCGCTCCAAGCCCTTGATTTTAGTTATAACGAAGGAAACATAGATGTCGTGACAGCAAACATGACAAATCTATGCAAACTGGAAAGCATAGACTTGACGTACAATTTTTGTTGGCAAAATTTGCTACCGGACATGCCAAGTGACCCCTCTTTGCTAGCGGACATGCAAAATTTGGCGATTTGCTGATGGACACTCTAGTTCCTTACAAATTTGCTGATGGACACCAGACCGAATAAAATATTCATTTTTGGGCTTTCGAGGAGAGAGAAGCACGGGAAATGTCCTTTCTGCCCCTGGCTGTTTCTTCTACCTTGGTCTCCTTCCTCTGGCCACGGCGGCGCGGGGCCCACGCACGGTAAAACTGTGATCACTGGGCTTGACTTCAGCTGATGTGGCATTTGACGGCTACGTGGCGCGATAGGATTGGCTCATATAGGTGATGTGGCCTCACCTTTGACTGGTTGACCGGTGGTCAACATAGGATCTGAACTGCCCATCTCAGATTGGACGGTCGTGGTTCGCTGCCTTTGTGTCCAGGAAGACAGACGCAACGGCGATGGCTCGGCTTGGAGCTCCGGCGAGGACAGGGGACGGTGCTGTGGTTTTCAATCGAGCCCTTTGAGGGGTTGGGCGGACGTGCCATGCCACTGCGGTTCCAATGGAGGAAACGGGGTGGCGAAAGGAGGTGTGCACGGGGAGATCGATGATCTCGAGCTGTGGTCGGCCATGGCGGCGGCGGCGATTCGAGGCACTAGAGCAAGAGAGGAGGCTCGAGGAGGGGAGGCGTGGTGGTGGCGTGCGATCGCGGTGCCGGTGCTTCCCTTAAATAGGGCGGAGAGGGGAAGGATGGCCAGGTCGCGGAACTTAAAAGCCGGTCGTCAATGGCGACCGCGGTGGCAAGTGTGGTCGCTGCGGTGCGGGAGGGAGCTCGGGAGGGCGAGGCAGACGCGGCGAGCAGAGAGGAGTCCGAGGGCGCTCTTTATAGGGGCGGAGGAGAGGAGGAGAGAGCCGGGTCGCGAGCTTCACGTGCAGGCCGTCAATGGCGCCTCAACTCTGACACGGCACGTGCGGGATGAACAGATCGAGCGAGGGCGGGTGCGGCTGGCGGGTGTAGGCTCGGTCCACACGGGTGCGGTGGACGTGGGGAGGAAGCCTGGGTGGCCGCGCCGCCCCAGCAGCAGCAGCCACGGTGGCCATGCCGGTGGTGGCCCTGCTTGGCCATGGTGTTGCTTGGATGGGGAGGGAGGAGGGAGGAGGGAGGACGCGGTGCGGCTCGGAGGAGGGGCGCAGCCGCCGTCGACGGTGGCGCTGTGGGGCTGAGGTGCTGCTCGGAGAGGGAGAAGGGAGGACGCGGTGCTGCTCGGAGCAGATGGGGAAGAAGAAAGAGGTGTAGAAGAAAGGGCAGGGACAAATTGGAC
The DNA here is from genome assembly GCF_019320115.1 of Miscanthus floridulus. NCBI lineage: Eukaryota > Viridiplantae > Streptophyta > Magnoliopsida > Poales > Poaceae > Miscanthus > Miscanthus floridulus. The sequence goes on from NC_089589.1 coordinate 43,898,645, forward strand.
ATTTTACCGCCCTTCTCTCTCCACAGCACCTAGAAATTAATATTTTATTGGATGGGGTGTCCACCAATAAATTTATAAGGAACCATAGTGTCCACCAGCAAATCGCCAAATTTTGCATGTCCGCTAGCAAAGAGGGGTCACTTTGCATGTCCTGTAGCAAATTTTGCCATTTTTGTTACGGCAACATAAGAGATTTCTTCCAAAGGTTGCCACAATGTTACCCAAGCAAGCTGAAGGAACTGTATCTAGGGTTCAACAATTTCAGTGGAGTACTACCAAATTGGATAGGGAGATGGACCACCTTACGCGTTCTTGATCTCTCTGGTAACAATTTCAGTGGACCTGTGCCTTCTGAGCTCGGTGCACTCAATAATTTGGAGTACCTGGACCTCAGCGACAATAATCTCGATGGTGTAATCACCCATCAACATTTTGCTGGCCTAAAAAAATTGAAGCATATTGACTTGTCACTTAACTCGTTGAAGATCGCAGTGGGCCCTGAGTGGCTACCTCCCTTCAGACTCGAGAGTGCATATTTTGCATCTTGCCAGATGGGTCCTCTATTCCCTACCTGGTTACAGTCCCAGGTTAATATTCTTGAGCTAGACATGTCCAACACATCTATATTTGACAGGCTTCCTGACTGGTTTGCTACAACCTTTTCAAAGGCAACATCATTGTACTTTTCGAACAATGGAATCAATAATGGCACATTGCCAACAAATTTGGAAAATATAATATCATTACGGTATCTCAAGTTGGATTCAAACAAGCTAACAGGTCCAATACCTCTGTTGCCTATATATCTCAAAGTATTGGATATCTCCATGAACCATTTGTCAGGGCAACTACCATCAAACATTTGCGATCTGAATGTAGACGAATTGAATTTAGCCAACAATCATTTGCAGGGAAAACTGATGGTGTGTAATCAGCAAAGGAGGGCCAGCACACTAATATTAGGTAACAATATACTATCTGGAAAGCTACAACTGATTTTAGAAACATACACAGAACTGCAGGTCCTTGATCTACAATGGAACAATTTCACAGGAAACATTCCAGCCACTATTACCAGTCTTGGAGGCCTAATTCATCTTAATTTGGCAGGCAATAGTATATCAGGTACCTTATCCCATGATTTGTCAAATTTAAGGGGGATGAAAACAGGGTATCCTACACCTGACGATAACTATGCAACAGTTATTAAAATGTCTATGACCATGAAGGGGCAAGAACGTTACTACTATAGTTCAGCATTTTATGACACGGCGTTCATTGACTTGTAGTCAAATCAATTGACCGGTGGAATTCCAGAACAAATAGCCTCTCTATATGCAGTTGTAAATTTGAATCTATTAAGGAATAATTTGACTGGAAAAATTCCAAAAAGGATTGGGGTTATGCAATCGCTACAATCGCTCGACCTCTCAAGAAACAATCTTTATGGAGAAATCCCACAAAGTCTGTCAAATATGACATATTTAAGCTCCATGGACTTGTTGCACAACAATCTCACGGGAAGAATCCCATCAGGGGCGCAGCTTGACACCCTTTACGCACAGAATCCTCTTATATATGATGGCAACGTTGGTCTTTGTGGATATCCTCTTCACAAGAATTGCACCTACGACAACAGAGAACCAAAGCATGGCGATCAAAACAGAGAAGAACATGTGGTACTTACATTTTCCTTTGGACTTGGCATAGGATATGTGGTTGGTCTCTGGGTGGTGTTCTGTCTCATCTTATTCAAAAAATCATGGAGGATTGCTCAGTTTCGTCTATTGGACAAAGCATTTGACAAGGTCTATGTGTTTGCCGTTGTTACATGGGCAAGATGGGCCAAACAGCCAACTACACATTAAGCTAATTGGTAAGATTGGGCAAAGCGACCACGCGACCACATATAAACTACAAATAAAGGTGTCCAGTCTTGTGTTTGGTTATTGTTTCTTTGAAGTCATACATCTTGAATGTTTTTCAATTCCTGTTATGTATGTGTGTACTGGCCATGCAAAGGAAATGATTGCTGTCAATATGACCAGGTTTAATTTCAACTAGTCTGTCAATGTGACCATGTTTAATATGATGAGCAATTGGCTACTTCCTCACGATGTATAAAATAATGATTTTGCAATGTGACCTATTTCAACTAGTCTGTAATGATATTGGCTCACCTCAGCCTAGCGGACTAGTCTGTCAATGTGACCATGTTTAATATGATGAGCAATTGGCTACTTCCTCACGATGTATAAAATAATGATTTTGCAATGTGACCTATTTCAACTAGTCTGTAATGATATTGGCTCACCTCAGCCTAGCGGTCCTAATTGTTTTCCAAGTTTGAAATGGTTGATTGGTTTGCACCTGATACATTGCCCACCTCAGCAGCTGGGACAACTCTGATCTGCTCCAATGGCAGTTATGCTATGAGAAAGTTAAGGGTTTATCATCAATACATCTGAACCGGAACAATAGATCCATGAGACAGGTATTTCTAGGTTTAAACCAGAAAAAAATCAGCTGAAAATGAACATCTTCACTCCAATAACATGAATTGTACATTAAACTGCAGGCTACCGCAACACCTCACATCAGAGAGACTAGCACAACAAATCCACAATCAACTATTGGCACTAATGCCACAAATACAGCCGATTTCATTACACATGACTGCAGACATAGTTCTTAGGCTCTAACATAGCCCTGCAAAAGACTGCCGCAACGACCACCTGCCGAAACTGAACATCTTCAGTGAAAAGAGCCAGAACTTCGTCACAAAAGGGGCTGAGCCTACAGTAGGGCACCAAAAGAGATCCATGATCCTGATCACTGTTCATGGGCTCATGGCATGTTGAGCCGAGACCGCAGCCTGCTTGCGATGCAGTCAGGGCTTCGTTTAACGTACTTCCTCTTCCTTGACATTGGCTTAGAAGATGGAGTGACACACCCAGCATCCTTGTTGGCTTGATCATCCTGGCAATCAGATGTCACCACGGACTCACTTCTGCTATCATCTTTGTCACCATGAGAACTCTTCTTCACTTGGCGGCGAGTTGCTTTGTTCAGCTTAGCTCTGCTGCTCGTTTCTCCATCCTCTGGGATCTCATTGGCATCCAGGCCATCATGATCAGAAATGCATGAGGTTTCAGATTTAGCAGACAGCAACTCCTTTTTGTCAGCTGAGCTTGAATCCTCTGAGTTAACTGATGAGGCTCGATGTGTTGCAATTAAAAAGTGTGCCACAGATTTGTACCCAAGTCCAACCACCTGCATGAAGGAAGATGCAGGATTGTCAGAATTATTGAATCATTGACAAATTGGTATTGTCAGAATTATTGAATCATTGACAAATTGGTATATGCATACTACCAACATTAGATCCAAATATGCATACAAACTACATTGGATCCAGTCCATTACCTAGCTTTTTCCTAACATAAATTAACTACAATAACAACAAAGTCTCTAGCCACAACCAAGTAGGTTAGACATAGACTACACACAGAACCTAACAAGAGACGCATGATCCAGAAACAAAGGAGATATTATTTTAAGTTGTTTCCGCTTCAGTTAGCAGTTTGTGCATTTCAAAGGTAATAGGGAATATTGCTACTAAATATACCTTCCTATACGCAGCACCAGTAGGGAACCATCCTTTCTTAGTTCTGCATATACTGCAATTACAGATGCCACGGCAAACTGGACATATCCAGTTAGGATTCTTTTTAACTTCTAACACATTCTCACCATACCTGCATCAGCAACAAAGTGTCAACCAGAAACAAACTAACTATCCTTGCATGGAGAACAGAAAACAGAGCGCAATTTGCATTCAGATGCATGTAGTGTTTCAACATTTTTCAACTAAGTGTAGGGAACACATGGAATGCTTTTAATTAGCACAGAACTGCAGCTGAAAATTTCTCGCAAAATTAAGTCAGTTAAGTACTTTCTATATATATTGCAACCCAAATCCTAGAGAGGTGTGTACAAAAATAATCAAAGAAAAAACGTACAGCTTCAGCATTAGTAAATTTGTTTTAATTTGTGAAACGTAAATTGGAAAGTCTCTGTTATATTTTTGTAAGCACAAATAAGTCCATCTAGGTTTGTCCTAAATCAGAAAAAAAAAACTTTGACTAACAATGTCTATTAACATATAGCTTTTCAAATGAAAAGAGTTAAGATATGTAGTTTTTTATTGTAAGTCTAAATAACGTCAGTCTTGTGTGGGCAATCTATATAAAACATTAGATATCAATTGTCCAAGTAAAAAGGGTTTGACTTAAGATAAACCTAGATAGATTTAAATTTGTAAGCGAAAGAAGTATACTGCTAAACTTCTATAGCAAAAATTGTCCTTTTGTTTTCAGGTGTATATGCTATATGCAGAACAGGGAATTCATTGCAAGTCACAAATTGTGTCTAACACATATCCTTAATAAGAAAATGACAGAGATGACACAGCTCATGAATGTACAATTGATAATTCTATGCTTAATTTTGTCTAGCAGCAGAGCAGGTCAACATTTAACCATAATAATGAGAAAATACTATTAGTATAAAGAAATGCTCACCTCATGTACAAACAATCTCCACAAAACTGCCCTTGGACAATCTGGCATTTACAGCAGCTTGTATGATGACCAAGAGTTTTCTGTCTGTAACATGGAAGCATTATGCCATTATACCAAAGGTGAAGGAAATTAATACAGAAAATATGCTACAAGATTATATACATCAGGCATCCTCCAGATCATTAACCATAAAAACCTCTGAACAAGGAAATTAACTTGCCATTTATACCAACATAGAAAAAACGAACTTGAGCATATATTAAAATTCGCCTCTACACTTCAGTGTGCACATTGATGTTTATATAACATTCACAAACAACATCATATTAGAAAAGAGGTAGTAAAAAAATATTTAACAGTGCACTAGCAGAAGATTGTCATTGTATTAAGACCACCACCACCTCTCCCATGTCAAAATATGGGAACTGCATTATTGTTACTGTTATTAAAGTAGTAAATGTTTTGTTCATTACAACATATGGCAAAGGCAACTTATTCAAACATAGAGAATTCCCAAATAGTTATTCCAGTAGAGACTTACCGGCACTGATGACAGGTTTGACCCCTCACTTGATCATAGATGCGCTTTCCATCCTTGCCATAGCCATCGACAAAGAGAGTCCAAGGAGTGCTGCATGTACCCAAGAGCTTGTCGTGCTCTTCAGTATATATTTCTTCCTTGGCTCCTATCTCTATTACTGCTGTTTTGCCATCTTCAGAGTGTTTCTCTTTCTTTGGCTCAGTTTCACAATAGATTACTGGTTCCACGTCCTTCAACCTTAAAAAACAAACAAAAAAAGGTTTTAAGAAGATTACTGCTAAGATCCAATGAGATACGATTGCAGGACGAGGACATCTACATCCAGTGTTTATTAAACCTATTTTATTTATTTAACATGTGGCAAACAAATTTGGAGCAGAAAACATAACTGACAATTTTGTACTGCCTCGTGGAAAGGCATTAGGAGTTAACGCCATTAGGACAAGATTGCGCACATGTTATTGACATGACAGTATCGTTATGGGAAAAAAGAAAGGACAGCCACATCCATTCAGATCCATACACACTGAAACTACAATACAAGCACCAGATGAAATAGACAGCGATACTTATACTGAAACGTGTTGAGCTAAGGTGTAAAGGGGTGGAAAGAATAGTAAAACATTCCACAAACAGGAACTGCAGGTAGATCCGTTCAGATGACGAAAAATAAACGACTGTCAATCATCGCTATACTAGATTCATGAAGACACAGGACGCGCTGAATAAAAAGAACAGATGTTTGCACATTCCACAGACTCGCGACCCCAGCCGTTCCGGAGGCAAGAACCCGCAGGCATCACAAGAAAGTAATAATCAGGACACGCATCCACCACCGCAAAGAAGACGATTCGGTCCGTACCTGAGCGACCTCCGCGAGGGCGTCGGCGGCGCGGGCTTCACCCTGGCCGCGTCAACGGACCCTGGCTCCACGGGCTTCCGGCGCCGCCGCCCACTGCCCGAGGTGGCGGCAGACTGGCTGAGGGTGTGCGCGAGGTCGAGGATGCCGAGCTTCTGCATCCGCTCCATGTTCTCCCGGATCCTCGCGGCCCTCTCGCGCTCGTAGTCCCCCATCACCTCCTCCGGCTCGGCCGGCGCGGCCAGCGGGGACGCCGGGTTCTTCGGCGGCCGGCCCCGCCGTCTCGGGGCCGTCGCCGGCGACAGGTCCGCGGGGCCGGAAACGGCGGCTGCCATGGCTCTCCGGGAACGGCGGGAGGCGAGGAACGGGGATTGGGATTGGGGGATTTCTCCGGTGCGGGCCGTGCGGCGGGGTTTATAGGGAAGGGAACCGCGCCGGCGCGCCCAATAGGAAGGAGGCGGAGGGGAGGGGAAGCGGCAAGCACAACGGTCACATGTGCGGGGGGCGTGGTGGGTTTATGGGCGAGCTGCGGCGAGTCGACCGCCGCCACCCGCCGCGCTTCATCCTGTGCGGTTGACTCGTGGGACCAGGGGCACCGACGTCCGCCGGGGCCACTTGTCGGTGGAAGGGAGTAGGACGCTCGTGACCGCGTCGGGGTGCACGTGGCGGCGGGTACGGGGGCGTCGGGGCGCGCGCGGTGACGGGACGGGAGCGCGGGATCGACCAGCGGGTTTCCCGCGCAATTCCTCCGCTCACTGACAGGAGCGTGCCTGGGTTCTGGGTAGGTCAATGACAGGTGGGGTCGGCGCGGAGTGGCTCTAGGAAGGGTGGTGGTCGTGCGAGGCGGGAACTGGGGAGAGAGAGCGCTCGGCGCTCGAGAGTACCAGACCTGCTGTTCGTCACGCCACGGCCCAACGGGCTACAGCCTACCGAGAAGAGAGGGAGTGGCTTAGCTGGGCTAGCTGGCTGCAGCTGAGTAGGAGCAGTAGGCTGCGGCATGTCTTTTTTTTTTTTTTTTGGAAATCGTCGATTGGATTGGGACGGCCAATGGAAATGTAGTTGCTGTTCACCAGAGCCGTTTTTCTCTCTCCTCCTTTCCTCTCTCACTAACACAACCGGAGCCGGAGAAGCTCGTTTTTCTGGCTCCGGAGCCGCGGAAATCCCGTGAAATCCCGTTACACTGCAGGAGCCGGAGCCCAGCCAAACGGGGCCTAAATCCCGTGAAATCGAAAGCGAATGGACTGACTTATGGACGGGCAAAGAGAGACGTTGAAATCGAACGTTTGAATTTCGATTTCGAATGAGAAGATTGCTTCTTCACCGTTTCCGTTTGTGTTGGTGGCCTCGAATCGTGGTTGGGATTTTGGGAACTTGGGGGATGTTCGGTGGAATTGCAATTGCAATGTCACATCATCGTTACAGAGTGCCGAGATGGATAATCATATATTGGTCCTACTCGTTTTGCTCAAACCTGGCTTATGCTTATGTTTATACTGATTTGTTATGAGAGAAGAAAAATATTGTTCGTTCACTGAAAAGTACTGCTGGTACTGCAGAATAGGGCGATTTAGTTCATTTTATGTTCTGTGTGCACGTAGGTACTCCCTATTCTCGTACACTCTAATTTCTATGTATCAAATCGAGTTTTCGTGTTGCATATTTGTTTGATAGGGCGAATCTATAGAGGCCCCAAGTGAGGGTCTAGACCATCGCTCAATTTCAAAGTCTAGTTCTATATTCGGTTTTTTACTCCCCTTCGGACGTGGTTCATCCTCATCCACCCATCTGCGGACCTAGGCCTACTCTGCGCTGTGCGCCCCCGCTTGCGGGACGGACTCCGCCCACGCCGCTTGCCGACGCCACCCCTGCTTGGACTTGCGCTTCCTATCGCGACCACGCTCCATCCGCATGCTGCGCCCACTGCCGAGGTCCGTGGCGCCGACGTGCTCCCCACCGGCGACCTCCATGCACTACGTGGCATCAAGCCCCGCCCCGGCGTCGAGCTCCACAACAACAAGCTCCATTCGTCCAAGCAGCAAGGTGACATTGCGCGGAAAAAAATGTTGCAAGCGTATGTTTCAAGTGTTTCAGAGGTATGTTGCAAATGTTTCGTATGGATATTGCAAAAGTAGAATATGATGTTGCACATGCTGCGATGGTTGTGCATGGATGTTGCATTTTATCTGTTTTTCCAGGCGTATGTTTCAAGTGTGTTTACCTGGATGTTGCATATGTTTTACATATATGTTGTAAGTGTTTTATCTGGATGTTGCTTATGTGTTGCAATGGTTTTTAAGTATTTCATATGTTTTTTGCAAGTGTTTGAGACACATGTTTCAAACGTTTTATCTGTCTTCGGACCTATGTTACAAGTGTTGTGTCTGAATGTTTCGAAAGTAGATTTGGTGTTGCATCTTTCTCATCGCCTTCTGCTGCCTCGCATTAGTGTCTCCTTTTCACCTTCTGCTACCTTGCATCCTTCTCAGACAGCGGCAGGGGCCGATGGAGGGGGCGCATCGAGGGACGGCGCGTGGACGCGAGCGCATGCTCTCGCCTTCTATTACGCGGGCACCTTTTGTTATGCGGACAGGTAGTGCTTCGGTCCCTTTAGTTTTTCTGTTACGTGGGATGCTGAGATGGGACTATCCTATTGGTGGGCGGTGACGGCAGCCCACGCTTCGATTGGCTGAGCTGCGTTCAAACGTGTTGCTAGCGCCAGATGTCCAAGCGCTAGTGCCTCTTTTACTAGTAGTGCCACAATCAACCCAACTAAAAATAAATTTAAGCTAGTTTTATATTTTTATGATCTAAAAAAATTCTACAAAATTTCTAAGATTAAACCATATTTTGGGTTTTAGGTTCATATTTTTAAAAAATTAGGTAGTTTTCTTGGAAATTTATTTCCATTTTTTTTTGGGTAAAGTCTATTTGATCCGACTATCAACGTAGTTTGTTTCATCTCCCTCTTGGCTGACAAGGCGCTTTATAGGTATTGTTCTCCTAAACAATTATTTAGCACGTTTACACACCGTTTAGATGCTATATTGTGATACACTGTTTTCATTTAATTGGTCAATTTGTCAATTTAAATGGCTCTGCTCGTTTCATCATCCGTTTTGTCCAAATAATGGCATAAGTAACCAACTTTTTAGGGTTTAGTGCTCGTAAAACTTCTGACATCATGTCATATTTAGATTACGCCACCTTGAAAACCATTTAAGGAGGAAAAAACAACTAGTTTCAATAGTTATTAAGAGTCAAAACATCGACTTTTCTAGTCTGCGGAGGTAAATTGGACCACAACCATAATCAACGGAGGTTAATATTTTTTCTCGTATATGGATGTTTGACAATTGACATAGGCCTGCTGTTATTAACTGCTGGGCTTTTTTTTGTTTGTTGGGCCGTCAGCTATGAATCAAAGGCTCAGAGCTAACCTTCTTAACAGCCCAGTCTACCTCAAGTGGCCCAACACGAAGCCACCTTCGACGGTTCGACCTCTTCCGCACTTCCCCATCCCACCCTCGACGGCCGCCGACGACCGCCCGAGTCCTTCCGCTGTTCCGCGCCGCCTAGGCGTGTCCCGCCACTTGAAGGAGTTCTTCTCCTCCGACTCTGCCTCAGGGCTTCCCTCTCCATCCCCGAGCTTGGCTCGCTGCTTCTTTCCCTTGTAAGCAAGCCGTTGGTTGGATCGATTGCCTTGACAGTGAGCGAGTTCCGTTCTATAGGATCTATTTCGCTATCCCGAGCACCCAAACTGTGATCTTTTTTTTTCCTGAGCTGTCCATCCATGATCTAGCTTGTTACGGATTTGTGTGCTGCGGCCGTATTAGTGTAGCAGTTTATTTTCAAATTTTTTTCGGCGGCTCAACTGACCCCGTCCCCGAGTTAGGTTGGGTATATTCGGCGGCTACAGTTAGATTTTCTTCTTTCAACTGTTGCTAATTTTTTCAGCGCTTCAATAGTGTAGCAATTTTGCCACCAGCCGAATCCTCATATCTTATGTCCTATGCCTTGTCCAACTAGCATGAAGGGAACTACTGAAGGTGAATTATAAGGGTAAATTGTGCTCTTCTTTTTTTCGGTGTGATCTTACCATCAGCAAGAGGCAAAGGTTAACGTATTGAATCCCATGTTTCCTTCTTACTGAAACCATTCTGAAAAAAAATCAGGGGTCTATACACTTGTTTCTTGCTGTAAGTCTGAAACCATTCTTGGAATTTTGGGGGGCCCTATATTTCTTTCTTACTGAACAACCATGCTGAGAAATCTGCGTGCCCAAATTAACTATTGACATGTCCCACTTGCATCTTGAATCCCGTATTGAGGTGACGCTAATTCTTGTGTTTGGGAGGAAACATCTTTTTATCCAAATCATCGTGTGTTGCATCACAAGTAACGCAGAATGGTGCTAGTAGATGGTAGGCTATTGAATGGCTCTGCTATGCAAGTTCTTTCTCTCTTTGCCAGTTGGTTATAGTATTTTCCTTACTATTTTCATGATCTATTTATTTGCTCACTTAACTTGAAATATGTTATTCTATTTCTGGGATCTGCTGAACTCATTAAATGTTGATGTTAGTGAACTTTCCTTTCCGGTATGTTATTCTTTTCATCATTTCCATGAGAGTAAGGAGCATGAAGTCTGCGTTTGCAATAATTCATATACCGTTATAGTCATAAAAAGGGTGACAGCTTGGATGTGCATCGCTAACTAATACCATATTCCTCCTTGGAGTCTTAAATAAAGCTGTCTACTTACTCAGTGAATAGGCAAGACTATATTTAATTTGCATGGCCAAATATAGCTTACGAGAAATCAGGCAAATCGTGATATTATGAGATGTACGTAAGAAAGATTACTCAGTAGTTCATGAGTTAATTTGCCTTGGAACCTGGTGTCGCACACATTAATTCGGGCAGCATAGCGCACAAAAGCTACAGACCCCCCCCCCCCCCCCCTGGGGCTCATTTTTGCTTTTGTTTACTGTTTGTTTGACCATATTGATTGCTGGGTAATGTGTATTTAGTCTCACAGAAATGTGTTTCTCTGTGTCGATATGTTTACCTTTGCAATGTAACATTATATCTTCGTCTTTTCTTTATTTAGTTCTCTTCATACTCTTTAATGCTATAGGAGCTCGTTTATTGTGTGTCTCAGATGCTGTGATGAACTCTGGGCTGGTGCCCTGTGGTTAAAAGATGTCTTTTCTCTGAGCAGGTTCTTGTTATTCGTGATTTCATACAACAGTTATCTGCATCGCACGGGAAATGGCAAGCAAAGCAGGTGGTGATGGCAAAGAAGCCATAAACGAGCAAGTAATTGCCAACACTTATGCCAACATGCGTACCGAAATGAACCAGCTCTACACCAAGATCACAGAGCTGGAGATGGAGGTCAGCGAGCACTCCCTTGTGATCGGCGCGATCGAGCCACTGGACCCCTCGAGGCGCTGCTACAGGATGATTGGCGGCGTCCTGGTCGAAAGGACCATCAAGGAGGTCCTGCCTGCTGTGAAGCGCAACAAGGAAGGCCTCGAAGAGGTGATTGCTCGCATGCACGAGGCACTGGAGAGGAAGAAGAAGGAGATCACCGAGTTCGAGCTCAAGTACAAGATCAGGATCCGGAAGGCTGACAATGACGCCGAGGACGAAGGCGGCAAGAAGGAAGGCACTGCGCAGGGAGTCCTTGTTGGTCCTGCCTGACAGTAAAACTTAATTAGAGTGACCTGCATGGTACTACTGCTTTATGGTGCCCAGGCTGCTCTTTGCTAGATGTGTGTGTTTTGGGGCGACATGCTTCTGTAGAACCAGCAATTTTGTGTAAAAGATGAGGACCAATGTGAATGTGAACTGAAATAGTTTGGCAAGCTGAGTCATGGTTTGTTTCTTTATCTGTTCTTCGGGTGCTGTGGCAATCCATGTATTTCTGTTTGTTGATGACTCATTGCAAATTTCCCAGGATCACAAGTTCTGTCCGGGACTCCTTTTATTATCTTCTCAAGATAATTGTGGATTAGTAATATGTTTGACTTCATTTCAACTGATGCTGAAATATTACTGATAATTGAGCTGTTTCAATGGTATACCAGCTTGCTGTTACTTGAGACGGCCCTGTTCGCTTGAACTTATCACCCTGGCTTATCGGCCATGGTACAGTATTTTTCTCCCACAACAAATCAACCAACGGTATTTTTCAGCCTGACTTAGTTTTGCTAGCTGCCTAGCTCCAGTATGGTAGGAAACAGCTACAGGTTTCCTGAGCTTTGAGAATTGTTACTTGGGAATATTTCCTAAACAAGACCTAAAAATTGAGAAACGTAACATGATTTTGTGGAATCATCAAAAACTGATTTAAATCTACTCTGTTTTCAAATTTGAAACTGGCCCAAAAATTCTTGTAATTTGTTTAGGAGCAGGAGCAATTTCCCCCTGACCTATGATCCGACGGTGGCGATTTAGCGCTCGGCCAACCTCGGCCCCTGCCACAACGGCCTCACTTCACCTGTTCACCAGCTGCCCTTCCCCGCGGCGCCGCCGCAATCCCCACGGGCCCCAAAACCCTAAGGTCTCCTAGCCATTCCCCAACGAAACCCCAGACCACGAGATGGCCCCCGGTGGCGAGGGTAAGCCAAACACGGGCGGCGGCAGCGGTGGCGCCAAGGGTGGTGGGAGGAAGCGCAAGTTCCTTCCCCACGGCAAGCCGGTGCGGAAGGGGGCCTACCCGCTGCGCCCCGGCGTGCAGGGCTTCTTCATCACCTGCGACGGCGGCCGCGAGCGCCAGGCCACCCGCGAGGCGCTCTCCCTCCTTGACTCCGTAAGCTGCTCCTCACTAGTCCTCTTCTGTCTTCTCCGTGCGTGTCATTGGCCCGCGTGTAGAGTGTACTAGTGCGGCCTTTCGTTGCGACGCTCGCTCGCTAGGTGTTCGTTAAATTCCCCGCGCCTGCCTGGTCTGGTGGAGGGCGGTGTGCCGGTGTGAATCACAGCGGACTCGTCGCCAGTTTAGCTGGTGATTTTCCTGCTGATGAGTTCGCGCTGTCGCTTAATCTTGCTTGTCATCAGGTGTGTGTGGGCGTAATCGCTGTGCTGTGCTTGGTGTTCCTGTGGCTGCACATATTGCATGTTTTGTTGTGCACCTTTTCGATTAACTGGCCAAAAGCCTAAAATGTGGAAAGCAGCTAATATTGTAGATTGGTACTCTTAGCTCCCTGAATTTTAGATTGTGTGTTGGTTGCAATTGGATACCTGGTCGTGGCATTAGTAGGGTTTTATGTGCACAAGTCCACACAGACGATTATACCTGGTTTATACAACAGTTGTAAGTTGTGCAATGTGATGGAACTGCTGGCCATTATGCCTTGTTATTGCAAGTTTACTTACCATGCTTTCTGTCCAGGGAAATGATGTTATTTTGCTTGTTGCTTTACTTTGTACGATCAATCTTGCTAATATGCTTTTGGCTCATTATGATGTGTACTGCGTTCTTGTTTCTGAAGTTCTATGAAGGCCTAGTGGATGGGAAAGGATCGGATGAGAAGCCTAAAAACATTCCAGACAAGCCACTGAACAAAAAGATAAAGTTTGAGGACTCTGATTCCTCAGATGATGAGGATGAAGACCACTCTGGTGAGGAAGCTGACAATGGGAATGGGAATGGTGTGGAGAAAGGTAAAACCACTCCATCCGAGAAGCAACAGGGGGTGCTTGATGCCTCTGATACTGCGAGCAAGGACAATACCGCTCCGTCTGAGAAGCAACAGGAGGTGATTGATACCACTGATACCACGAGCAAGGATAATGAGGAACAAGCAGTCACTGCTGATGAACCAAGAGAAAAGAAGCAACGTGTCGAAGACCCTCCAGTTTCTGAGCAGACTGTACAAAAAGAGACTGCTGATGAACCAAAGGAGTCCACTAATAAACCAAAAGAGTCCAGTGAAAAAAATATTGACGATTTGATTGACGAAGACCTGAAAGAAATAGGGGACAGGAAAAAGGTATGTTTGCTTTCTGGTGTAGTTATACAGCAAGATATCTGCTACAGTGCTCCTCTCTGTTATGGTATAGTGCATATAATTTATACCAAATAATAAACTGAAGTTTCTAGCATTTTCTGTAGGAAGAAGACAAGAAATACTCCATAGTTGAGGATTGATCAGTGCCATTTATCTTCTCTAAATTTTGTTCTTATTAAGCAGGGGCTTTAGCATAGGAACTTAGGCATGCTCTTAAATTAGTGTAGACTTGTCCACATCCTTTCACTGTTATCATACAAATTTATACTGTAGATCGAACTCCCATAGTGACCCTTAGAATACTGCAATCATATATTCTCCTGCTTAATAATCTTTTCTGGCTCAGATTCGAAATTTTAATTTAGGTTGTACAGGATAAATTTTTTCAGGCATGAACTAACTTTGGAGGTTGATTATTGTTATATATAACTAATCACTTGATAGTTGATACTAGATTTAATCTTGTTGCAACATCGCTGGGTGTTCATGTTAAGTAGTTCAGTACACTTACGCTTAAACAATTTGTTGTGGGATGAAGATCATGTAGGAAATCTATACTAATGAAGTGGTGAAAATTGGTATTATATGCACCTTTTTAGCAACTGTTTGTTTGAACCCTGAGCTGAGGCATCATCCCAGGTCTTATCTGCTTGTGCATTTCATTTGTTTAGTTCTATTGGAAAATTTTCTGGCAACTGCTTTATATTATATGCAAAAACAACACATATTGACTAAGCTATGTATCTGTTTTCTTAAAAAAAATTCCACTACGGTTTATGGCATTATATTCTAACTTATATGACTTTTTGTATTATGAACAGAGGCTCTTTGCAAGCCTTGAGTCTGGCTGCAATGGATGCATATTCATTCAAATGCATAAAAGAGCAGGAGACCCTGGTCCAGTTGAGATTGTACAAAACATGATGTCATCTGCTGCTTTGACTCGCAAACATATGTCAAGGTTCAGATTTGGTGCTATTGCAGCCCATCTTCCCTTGTCATCGTTAATTCTCATTTTTAAAGATGCAGTTTTTCTTTGCTGATACAGATTATTGAGATGCTTTTGCACTTATAAACTCCCCATCTGAATGCATACTAGATTTATTCTGCGAGTTTTGCCTGCTGAGGTGTCATGCTATGCATCCGAAGAGGAAATAACAAAGGCAATTAGTCCCCTTGTTGAAAAATACTTCCCAAAAGAATGCCCTTCAGGCCATAAGGCAAGTTGCCTACCTCATTGCTTCATCATTTTTCTTGTAATCCTTTTGTTAGGGACGAATGGTCTGGTGACAGCTGAAACATTTGCTGACTGAGTTTTTCCTACAGCGCCTCACAGTCAGTGTCTTTATTACTTTGTTGAAGTCCTAGAATTAATATAGGAACATTATTTCAAATGTCATTATCTTTTTAGTCAGAAGTTTTTGGCTCTCTACTTGAAAATAATGTCTAATATTTTTGTTTCATGTCCTACCATTAAATGTTCTGTTCATTGTACTAAAAAGATCGTAGGGTTTTTTCGGGTAGGCTAAGATGGATTTGGACTTTGAATGATATATAGATTATCCCATGGTAGCCAGGCCTGAAGTTTGCAAAAAAGACTATTTTACTTTTCTTGGTACTGACTATTAATTTTTGTGGAGGTTGTGTGTTAGATCATATATGTTCGTGTTATGAATGGATTAGGTACAGTTTTGATTTTGCGATGACAGTGCTACTCTTAGATAAGTTTGATTTAGTTCAGTGAATCAGTTTATAAGTGTCATGCTCCTTAATATGAATCACCCGGCAATTATACTCCTGTGTTTTCTCATCCAAGGAAGTGTGTGAAACATAACCAGACAAACTATAACGTCCATACATATATTCTGAACAAGTATTTTGTTCTCTTTGTTCATTACCTGGAATTGGACATGGTTCCTAACTCGGAACTTTAATCATACAGTTTGCAGTGTTATATGAAGCAAGGTCAAACACAGGAATTGATAGAATGAAAATCATAAATGCAGTAGCGAAATCTGTACCACAACCTCATAAAGTTGACCTGAGCAACCCAGACAAGACTATTGTTGTCCAGATTGCAAAGGTAAATGCTTTTATTTGTAATATGCTTGTGGACTGATACATTGTGCCTTTTTTCTAGTTATACCTGCTGTGGTGATGTGCATGTGGTAATAGAGGGAATAATGACTGAACATTTATTAAATAAAGAGAGAACATGTCAAACTCTGCAGTTACTTATTTTACTTCATGTTTCCTAATTAATTTTTGAATTTCAAATATTGCCTTCATATCCTTGTATAGCATAGTTTCTACAGCTCAGGTTTTATTTGAGTTTTGAGATTATTCTCTTGAAATAACTAATTCCATTATATTATTTGGGGTTTACAAACTCCCAAGGTATTTTTCCTGGTGCCCTTGTTTTATCTGTATATGTTGGTGGCATGGTGTTCAGAGTTAAGATCCTACTTGCCATTTCTACTCTATTCATATAAATTGGTCAATAATAGCAGGCTAAAGGGTTTAGTGATGAGCTTTTCCAGCTACTATAGAGCTGCTTTTCCATTCAGCAGATTATTAAAAGACAAAAGAAAAGAGCATCTTGCTTCCTGGCTGCTGCACACGCACATGACCATACCCACCGCAAAGTTGCTATCGCCTTGCAATTACTCTCCAGTGCAGCAAGCTCTGGCAGCCATGTAGGCTGAGACTCGCATTGTGCTCCTCCAAAAACCGTCCAAAACTGCTGGTAGCGATCATGCACATGTGCCCCAGCATCGATGCGCGCCCATGTCCTAGAGGTACCCGCTGGGCACGACGTCCTGTTCTGCATCGCTGAGTTTGCACTGCACGGGCAGTGCGGAGCCCTTGCACTGCTGGGCCTGTGTGTGACTGGGCACATCATGCTCCACGAGCTGGCGCTGGTGCATGGCTGCAGGTTCATGTGAGGAGCTTGTCGAGCAGACAGACAACGACGAGGCAGCGCTTGCCTTTGTCTGGAGGACCAGATTAGTGCTGCTAAAATAACATTGCTGCTAATGCAGCTACTACTGATATTGCAGGCAATTGCGGCGCTATTTGAAACCTTGAAATTAGTGAGTGAACTTTGTCCTTTTAGACTTGAGTTCGAAGGCATGATAAGCTCCAACCATTTTTCTCCAAATTTACATGACAGTTAAAGCTTTGGGACCAACACTATTACGCTTTTGAATTAGTTGCTATGTCACATCTTATTTAGTTGTAGTTGCAACTAATTTTGGTCCCACATAGATCCCATTTAATGCACCCGCGCTGATCTGATTTAATTGATAGCACAATCTGTTGTGCATGTGGCAACCATTCCTGTGGTATTTACAATGCCTAGTAGATAGGGGAACTCATCCTCTACCTTATGTTCCTTTTCTCCTCATGGTTGCTTTAGAATTGCCACATTAGTGTGATGTGTACCCATTCTTACTTGAAATGTTGACTCGCAGGTTGCTTTAGTTTGTCATTTAGAAATGACCAAATGTTGCTCCTGGATGTTTATGCAGGCAGCAATCTGCACTGTCACTTATATATCGCATTTGTAGGTGCTGGACATGTGTGCCTCTGGCAAGTAAAAATGATAGATGCATCACTACAAGCAAATGATCAAATTTTAATACAGATTGACTAACTTGTATGTTCCTAAGTGTCCCAAGATCACTTGGTACATCATGCTTTTATGTTTTATCCCATTATTAGTATTTTCGTGCTTTCTGTTCTGTGTGTTTCATCCTGTCATATCATTATGTTAGGCCAACACTCTCACGGTGCAACTGGTCAGCACAACACGCCATAGAAGCGGTTGGCTGAGCCAGCCCGGGTTCGAGTCACGGCACCAACTTCTTAAGATGAAAATCAGGGGGACATCTCTCCCCCTGGTCAAATCTTTATATCATTATGTTAGCATGAATTTTCATAAAGCTGAGTGCAAGTTCTGATGGGCTATCATTGTTTGACACTCGAGCAGGCCATATGCATGATTGGAGTCGTGGAAAGGTACAAAGAGCTCTCAAAGTTCAACCTAAGGCAGCTGACTTCACCGGAGTCGGAGAAGTAGCCTTTGGGCCGGTGACGAAATCTTCCAGGCTACACGTGGACCAACTTAAATCAGCTGCAGCGACTTTAGGTGGTTGGGCGCTAGCGAATTAAGTTATGACCGGCTGAACCTCACTGTCTGAAAGATTCAGATGTACCAATTTTTAATGCTTCATTCATATAGGTCAAGATATATAGAGGCATATGATGATGCGTTTGCCACCACTAGTGGTTAGTGGTTGGTTGCTAGTCGATTCATCTTCATGCTTCCCTGGTTAGAGTTATGAAATTTTTGAGGCTATATAGAAAGGTCAGACGATCTTCATGCTTGCCTGAACAATTTTATAGCTTGAATAAATTTGTGTGCAAGGTTCTCTAATCTCTATGCATGGGACCTGGAATTCAAGGAAAATGAGGATCTGTCATTTTCTTTGATCCGAACTTAGGAAGAAGTTTCTGCTATTTCTTTCTTCTGTTTGTGACAGAAAAAATGTCAATCCTTTCGGTGGGTTTTTGTTCTTGTTTCCTCAAAAAAAAGGTCAAGGATTGACAGGTAGACGGATGGCCGTGCTGCCGCCGGATGGATTTGGCCCGCACGGAGAGTCAAAGCGTCAAGAAGCTCCGACCCGCCAGCTGAAACCTACCACCTGTAACGGCGGCTGCCGGCTGGGATGGGATTGATGGCCGGCTGATGTTCTGGTCCATGTGGTTGTTAATTAGGCAGCCAGCAACGTCGCCGTGTTCGCTTGACATATAAGCCATACTTTTTCAGTTAATGAACAGTATTTTTTTCACAGTAAATCAACGGTATTTTCGCTTGCTGGGTCCGTTTGCTTCTTCCAGGCTTCCAGCGTTGCAAAGGTCAGCCGGCGCAGCACGCCGAGATTGGTTGGCAAGAGCAGAACGCGTGATTCATTAAGTGAAAGACTCTAACCGAATAGTTAGAGATGCCACAAGTAAAGATCATAGATCCTAATTGGCTGCAAGTTGAATAAGCAGAGCTTGAGAACAAAGGATGGATGGATGAATCTCCTCTGCGTCGTGGAGGCGGTCGTCTACCTGGGCTCAAAGTCAGACTTCACAAACAACAGGCCCGACCGCCCAAAATAATAAACTGGATTGGATGCAGCTAATAGTGTTTCATTCAAGGACAATTAAGGCGTATTTTATTTACAACAAGACATCAAAATTTTGTATGTTTTGATCAAATACTTAGCGGCAACTATCGACGTGGGAAGGCTGAGAGATATATTGTTTGGTCTCCAAACATGCCAATTCGTAGCGTTGTCACTTGCCAATAGCCAATAGGGAAATGGTAGTTTATTTGGACGGGAAACCATATAGGCCCGTTCGGCTTACCCCATTTTCGACTTGTTCGGTTTCTTTTTTCAGCCGGAACAGTATTTTTCTCTCACAACAATTCAGGCAGAACAGTGTTTTTCAACCAGTTTCAGCCAAAATTCTGCCAGCCGAACGGGCCCTTCGTGATGAGAAAAAAAACATGAATGTTAAACACCACAAGGGTGTTTTAGCACATACAAACACATGATTTTTTTCGTGTCTCTGACATGAGGCTCCGACCGCTCCTCCCCTCCGCGCTCCCGTCCTCCCCTCCGCGTGCTCTCTCTCTCTCTCTCTCACCGGCGACGGGACCGGCGAGCTCCTCCCGGTGCCCGCGCCTCGTCGTGCCCAGGCGACGGCGCCGCGCGCAGCCTCCGGCCAGACCGGACCTCCGCCGTCGCCCTCAGACTGGACCTTCGCTACCGCCTCCGCCGCCCTCAAGTCGGACCTCCGCCACCGCCCCCGCGGCATGGCCGTGCCGTGCCCGCTTCGCCGCGATTTGTTGCTTGTGATCTGTGCCGACACAGCCGCGATGTGTCCTTGTCCTTTCATAGAAAAAAATTATTTCATGTTATCTGTGCCAACGAAAAAGATAAACAGTGCCGCGGGCGACGCGACGGGCGGCTGAAGGTAGAAGATGAACAGTGAGCAACGACCGGCTAAAGGTAGAAGATGAACAGTGCACATGGGCTGCTAGAGGTAGAAGATGAATAGTGCCAGAAAATTTAGGTGTGGAGTTGGGGTAAAACACCCAAGTGTCAAACAGACAGACTCAAAGAAAAAGAAAGAATAAAATGAAGTTGAACTCATACCATCATCTAGTATTGATGATGGAGTCAGCTAATGAAGTTGAACTACTACAACCCTGATCATATAGCTTGTTAAGATTACTTAGAGCCTTCTTTTTATAGCTTGTGTTGGCTTCAGCTTCTCATTTTGTGGCACTGTAGCAATAGCTTCCACGAGCAATGATGCTACACCTACAATACATAAATAAACAGTGCGTGCCAATATTCAGAGAAGTCGATCCTACTGTGATGTGAACTGTGCCAAAGAGAGCCTTCCTTGTTAACAGGAATACAATACAACGACGTATGTAACGCTATCGGTAGTCCTCAAAATAATTGACCCATCATCAGTTGGTGGGACCGGGAATCCCCGTCATCTCTCTTGATAGTCTTCTAGCGTATCCTTTTGATTTCGACGTGAGCTCGCGAGACTAGGCAAAGCATCCCCCCACCCAACCAACCCCCAGCGTGAATTGTGCCTCAATCAGCAAGCAACGAAACCGGGGTGCCATACAAAAACGTAGACAACACGAGTGGCACTGGCATATATTATATACTTATATAGCATAATAAAACAAACCAAAGGAAAAACATGTTTGGTACGTAGGACTTCATTAGGTCGTCTCTGCTCTGGGAACGGAGGAGATAGCTGAAAGTATCGTTGACTGATTTGTAAGACATGACTGAAAATACTATTGACTAATTTGTTGTGAGAGAAAAATAATGTTCATTAGCTAAAAAAGAGCGACTTATAAGCCAAGGGAACAGGATGAGAGGCAGAGAAAAAGCTCGTGAAGTTAAAATAGTGGATCTATCTATCGACTCTCGATTGATTTTGATTTGAGAGAAAAAGATAAAAATAAAACTCCTTACTTCAACATAGCTACAATGTACAGAGAAGCCAAAGCTCCGCTCAATAGGACCTAAGTATTATTATTATTATTATTATTATTATTATTATTATTATTATTATTATTATTATTATTATTATTATTATTATTATTATTATTATTATTATTATTATTATTATTATTATTATTATTATTATTATTATTTGCTGTTTATTTGGTACGGTTGATTTTCTCTGTCATGGTACTTCTAGTTCTGGTTTTCTTTCTAAAGAAATTCTCTCCGCACTATTAGCTCTTGCTCTAGGTTTTTACAAAAAGTGAAGCAAAACTAGCCAGGAAGCTAGGCGGGGACAACAATGTTAGGTGTAGGGATAAAAATGGACAGAAAACCCCTCTCCTATTTCAGTTTTCATATTTTTTGATCGACGGAAATGGGATTGGATTCGGAATAGCCAGGATCTGAAACGGAATCGGTACGTGGACATTAGAAAACAGAGAAATACGGACAGAGAGCCAGAAAATTAAATTAGAATCACATAATCTAATATTCTCAAGTACTCCCTCCGGTTCTCTAAAGCAGGTCGTTTTGAGGTTGTCTTAAGTCAAACATTTTAAACTTTGACTATAAATAACTTCTTTTGGGTTGAGTTTGAAAATATAAAAGTAATGTAAGTAGATTCGTCTCGAAATGTAGCTTCATAAAAGTATATATTGACTATATTTTATAAATATTTTATAGCAAAAAGTTACAGTCAAAGTCATTTCTTAAAGACTGTGTCGAACCGGAGGGAGTATGCATGTATAAAGTCACAAAATATATATATATATATATATATATATATATATATATATATATATAGTTCCGGCTGATTATTATAACACTGTTCATATAAACCGTGGTTTCGTGAGCTGGCCAGCTAGCCCGCCACCGGCCAGCCGATATATATATATATATATATTCTTTTTTTTCCGGCTGATTGTTGTAACACTGTTCATATAAACCGTGGTTTCGTGAGCTGGCCAGCTAGCCCGCCACCGGCCAGCCGATATATATATATATATATATATATATATATATATATATATATATATATATATATATATATAGGGAGAGGCTATTCAGTAGCCAGCTACAGAATAAGTTATTCTGTAGCCACCTCCATTTACCATAATTTTATATACTAATTTACGATAATATCAATATATATTTACTATAGTTGGGTTACTATAACACATAGGGATATTTACCATAACGTTATAGTAAACCACTTAGTAAGGAGTTACTATAATCTTATAAATTAACATAGTAATTATAGTAACTCAAGATGGCTACAGAATAAGTTATTTTGTAGCCAGCTATAGAGTAGTTGTTCTATATATATATATATATATATATATATATATATATATATATATATATATATATATATATATATATATATATATTGTTTGAGTGGACAACTGGGCATTATTTGGTACTAGTACATCAAAGAGCCAGCTGATTGATTATTAAAGAACGAGACATTGATTACTACTAGATCTCAATACAGCCCGGACGTCACCGGCTCAGTCGGCTTGTGGTGTTGTTACGTCTGCGCCAAGAACGGAGAGGAACACCACGGAACTGAAACAAACCTAACCAGGAGTCCTGCTACTAGCACACAGCAAATCGCCAACTCCTGTAGTCCTGTGTTGTCAAAAAAAAAAAAAAAAACTCCTGTAGTCCTGTAGCCGAGTATACTCCAATTGGCCACCATTCCCGTCGGTGGCCGGCCGGCACGGTGAACTGAGCCCTCGTTTAGTTTCACCTTACCTTCTAAAAAGTTGTTATAGTACCTGTCACATCGAATATTTGCAGTCCGTATATGGAGTATTAAATGTAGACGAAAAGAAAAACTAATTTCACAGTTTGGTGGGAAATTATGAGACGAATGTTTTAAGCCTAATTAGTCCATATTTAAACACTATTTGTCAAATAAAAACGAACATACTACAGTAACCCAAAATCCAAATTCCTAGAACTAAACTGGCTGAACACAAGAGAGCACGGCTGTCCTTTTTTTTTCTTCTTCTCTGCAGCGGCTGCGACGGTTGCGGCATCTCCGTTCGCCTGCTATTTCAAGCTGACTTATCAGTATTTTTCTTCTCTAACTAATTAGCCGTACAAATCAAAACACCAGCCGAACCGAGTACACCCCACGGGACACGCGGGCCCCACGCGAGCAGCCGATCAGCATCAACAACAGACTAGTCCTCCCCCCCTCCCCCGCCGTCTTATTCTACTGCTACTACTTGTCTCATCTCTCGGTCAATCCTCCCCCGTCGCTCGTCTCCGGTTGGTCAGCCAGCCAGCCAGCCAGTCTCCGTCTCCCGCCCCGGCTTCCTCCTGCATCCCCGACGTCCCCGCCTGCGGTGAGCGATTCCCGCCCTCGCCCAACTCACTGCGGATCTTTCGGTCGGCCGGCCGGCCGAAATACACCCGTTCTTGAGCGCCGCTCTCTTCTCCCCTGCTCTGTTCTGCATCTGAGCTGAGCCCTGCCTCTACTTCCCTTCCGCGCGGATTGCTTCTTTTTTTTTTGAAGGTCGAGCGGATTGCTTCTCTCTTTTTCTTCCGCCGCAGCCTGCGCCCGTCCGGTCAGACGTGGTTATATTCTTCCGGGCTAAGATTCCCCAGGCTCCACGGCCGCCTTTCCTCCCCGGAGGCGGAGGATCATACGCGTACGCGTACACGCACGAGCATCAGCATAAAGCTCTCGTTTTCTTTCGTATCCGGGACCCCGAAATCCCGAACCTTTTTTTTTTCGGCGGGGAACAAAACAAAGGGGGGAGGGCGGGGCATTAGTTTCTGCGCCTCACATGCTCGATCGATCGATCTGGCGATTTCAATTTCTTTGTTCTTCCGAGAAGTTCCTCGTCTTCATACAGTCGTGGCCTCGTGGGCGTGCTAGGTGGGTGGGCGGAGGAGGAGGAGGAGGTGGAGGTTCCTGGTAGCGCACGCCCGCCCGCCGGCCATGGAGAAGAGGAAGCGGGTCCTGGAGCTGCGGGACCGGCTGGACCGGACGCTGGCGATGCCCGACCTCGCGGAGGAGGCCTCGCTCAGGGCGCTGGTCAAGAAGCAGATCCTGGCGTCGTCCCTGTCCGGCTCCGATCAAGGTGCTTGCTTTGCTCTGCTTACTTCCTCTCTGCTCTGCTCACGTGGTTGATCTATTTCTGAGTGAACATGAGCTTATTAATGGCAGTGATGATTGTACCCCCTTTTTTTTTCTTATCGATCAATGATCCATTCGAGTTTTTTATGGTTTGGTCCGTAAATATCCATCCTAATACTACTACTACTAGAGAAGGTGTTAAAAAGGGGTTGCTACCTGAAGGCTTTGATTGTGGTAGCATATTTGCTGGCCCTATATGTACATGGATGAATGCCTGCTCGCTGTTTCTTGACTAGTGCTTTTTGTGTGTCCTCTTTTAGGCGACATCGATCTCATTGCTGAAACGCGGGCCAGAGAAGTCTCCGAGTTTCTTGAAATGCTGAATACTTCGAGGGATGGGCGACCTTCAAAGGTTCGTGGGGTGCCACAGAAGGAGTGGAAGGTATGCCCCACCGTTTCCCATAATGCAACATTTCACTTCTGTTTGTGATTTCTATATCTTAGATGGTATGTTGCTTCAAAATCGTCTAGCCTGTTCCTCTCCAATTTTGGG
Organism: Miscanthus floridulus; assembly: GCF_019320115.1. Taxonomy (NCBI): domain Eukaryota; kingdom Viridiplantae; phylum Streptophyta; class Magnoliopsida; order Poales; family Poaceae; genus Miscanthus; species Miscanthus floridulus. The sequence continues at coordinate 43,923,384 of NC_089589.1, forward strand.
GATTGATTAGTTCCTCTTTTAGGTTTCTAAGTAAATGCTTATGAGTGACTGCAGTGATCTTTAACTACTTTTTGTTGGCAGGTGAAGCAAGATACAGACCAATTAAGAGTTATGTACCGTGAGGGTCCAGATGGGACCCCGTTTCACACCCTGCTTGCTGAAGGCTTTGCTGATGGACCTATTGACGTTTGTAAGTAATTTTAACCGTCAGCCAGTCAGATGCTACAGGTTCACATACTCGCAATAAAGCACACTTTTTTTTTCATAGGTACATGTGTGTCGTGGGAATCAGCTCTATACAAAAAATGGTGAGCACAATGTTTTCCTCAAGTTTTGTTAAAAATTTCACATTCTCAGAAAACTACACATGGTATTCTCTAATTATGTTCAACTTTATGTTGCAGAATTAACGTTTGTACATTAAAACATATAGTTTTTTTTTTGTTAATTATGGCATTTAGGAAACAAACCATCTAAATGTTGCAGTTCCAGACATAGATTTATCATTTTTAGTAGACTCTCTAAGCACAAAGTGAACTCACAGGCTTAACCTTTTTCCCCTCACTGTAGCCACATGGTCCACACCACCATACGTCCATACCCACTTCTAGTTAGGACCTGAAGGTGTACTGGTACAACATCTATTTATAGTATTCGATAAAGAGAGCCTAAAGTTCTCTGTTGCCAATAATTATGGACTGAGGTTGATCCCCCACTGACTAAATTGAGGGGTCATGCTAGGGCTTATTAGCTATGCTATTGTTATGACAGTTCCAGTCTCCAACCGTTTCCTTATATGTTTAGGCATCTTGATTCCTTTTCTGATGTTCAACATGCACCTGTGTCGTAATTAAGTATTTTGAGTCAACCTGGGAAAAATAACACAAAAATATAGTCTTTCATGTACTGATGAGGTTGTTTTTCTCCAGGTTTCCACAATACAACCTTCCAACTTTTAGAATTGATCAGTCAGGCTGCTTGAAAAAGGTCCGAATTGGTGAAGAGATTTGTATGGTCAGGTTGGTTGCAGACTACTTGCTTGTTACAGTTTTACTTATACTTAGGAACTAAGCCTAGCTTAGTTGGTGGAGGGCATAGATGTTTTCCCAGACCACCTAAGTTCAAGTCATTGAGGCAAATTTGGGTGCCCATTTCTTCTTCTTAATTCTTAATGAAAAGCCACCAAATTCCTCCTCGGTTGGTCAAGTCTTTTTAGAGTTTTACTTATACTTCAATTTATGGTGGTTGTAGCTAATATGTTTATTCGCTATTTGGAAGAAAGGGTGAAGGTTCCATGGCCAGTTTCAGAGAGAGAGGCTCTTCTACATTATTTTGAATTGGAATATCTTAAAGAAGATGTCGTCATTGTGATAATGAAAACTGTGCGTACATTTTCTTCTGCATTTTTAAGTTCTTTTCTGGGAAACTCTCCCTACAACCTTGATGAATTGTTGCTATATGCCCTAGTTTATTGAGTGCTTATTGACTTGTTTGCAGTTATCAGACTTGGATGGCATAGATGTACGAACTCATGGATTTAGTAGGGATGGAATTCCTGAAGCTGGTGACACGGTTCGAATAGATGTGTTTGGAGGCTTTGTATTGCAAAGGATTACAAAAGAAAGAAGCTTTTTCAGGTGAAGCATATTATAGACCACTCCCTTGGCTATGGAAGGAACCATGCATCTTTAGCTTGAGTATAATTTTACTAGCTTAAGTGAAGTAATAGTAATCAAATGCAATTATTTTGTTTATCAATTTGTTTTTATAAGCCATCTAATTTCACCTTACTGCTTGAACACTATTCACTAAAATTTTCTTTTAGGAATATACTGGTAATGCATTTTTAAGTATTTCTTTTTTCATTCTAGCAATATTCATTTCTCAGCTTTAAAAATATACTGTGTTCATTTTTCTTTAATTAAATCCTTTATCAGGGCAATAGCTAATATGGATATTAAGCTAGATTTTGTTCCACCATGGTTGATCAACTTCATATCAAGGCAACTAATTGGCAGTGGGCATAAGCTGTATCAGAAGGTTAGTGGCTGGTAATATTTTGCACATTTCATGCTATGTTCTCTACATAGATTCCCCTGGACCACAGTGTGTGGTGGGGTGGTAAATCAGTGCATAGGGAAATATTGCATGCTAATTGATGAGCATGACAGCATGAGATTCTAAATAAACACTAATAACCTGCTGAAGCACTTCTATTGGAATGTCATGCAGGCAGTCAGTACTGTGGCCACTCATGATGATGACTACAGGAAAGCTTTGAGAGGCCCACTCTATGTCAGGATCCGTGAATACCAGGATTCTGATGACAAGGCAAAGGTGACCGCAGCAGAGGAAAATGCTACTGAGGTGCCCCCTGCTAATGCCACTATACAAAATCATTTGTCACTAACAAATACCATATCGAATAGTGAGATTATTGAGGAGGAGACTGAACAGAACACATCCATCAATGTGGATAATCTTCCTACTAGCCATCCGTGTGAACCAGTTGAGCAAGCACAACAGGTCGAAAATAAACCTTATATCAGTCCTGAGGTAGAGCGTGCATTGTGCATATTGGACACTGCTATTGCAGCTCTCAAAGGCGATAAGGCTGGAAATGTTACCACGCTACAAAATTTGCTCAGTTATGATGCAACTTTGGAAGAGAGTACTGCTGGTTTGAGAACTTCACAAACAAACATTCTTAATGCAGACAATCTTCTGAACGGCCATCCTATTACCACAGTGCCACAAGACTCCAGGTCAGCATGAAAGATTATTGATTTCTTTTGTGGTACATTTACATTTCAGTTAGTGGACCATTTGTGATCCAACCTATGTTGTCCTTGATGTAGAGATACCCGACAAGCACATTCATTGGCCAGTGAGAAAATTAGCAATAGTGCAGAAGACGCCATTGACAAAAATTCTCTGAAAAATTCGACAGCTTCTACCGTAACAAAGACTATGTCAATGACATTGCGAAGTGCAATAAGGGTGCATGGTGAAGAGAGCCTAGACACTAATGGCTTCCATCAGAATGGTTCCGGCAACAACAAAGAGTCAAAAACAGCAAGGAAGACCAAGAGATGGCTCTGCTGCTTAACCCCTACCACCATTGGATGATGGGACCCATCATAAGACTTCATTCAAAGCTAAGTTGCTGATTTTTTAGTGTACAATAGCAGATAGTAAATTATAGAAATTTAGCGCTTCATCGGTTACACGATGTGGGTTCAGATGACAAGTCAGGAGGCTGCTTCTTGCTGTCGTAGCTCGTAGATAATATCTTGATAAATGTAAAGTTGTATTGTTGTAAACAATATGTAATTCTTTTCATGAGGGCCCTGATTTGGGTTCCGGGTATGTAAGTACAGATACTACTGTCGACACGCAGGGTAAGATTAGTTCCTTCCAGTTAGAGAAGGAATTGCAGTGACATTCAGTGAACTCTCGGAGATGTGCATCATAATTTTCCAGCCAACATTGTGAGTTTGTGGTATTTGTCGTGGGCAGTAGTCTCTATGGTGATTCGAAAAAAAAAAGTCTCTACAGTATCAAGCCAATGTGTTTGGATGTTGATGTCAGGCAAATTAAGTAAACCTGCAGTTTTTTTAGTAGTAACTAAGACAAAGTTGGCTAGAAAGGCTACTTCAAATGTTTGGTTTGGTAGGTACTGCAATTCTCCAAACAAGTTCATATATGCTACTTTCGTATACTCAATACTAATAGGCTAATAGCACAATTTGGGTCAACTTTTTATTCTGTTCTAATACCGAAATGGTCATTTTAAGTACTTATACCAGAATGATCTTTAAAATGCAAAATTGACCATCAGTGTACCCTGCAACATCAACAACATTGCGAGTGTTGCGAGCGCGGCGGTGGCTCCGTTGCGACATCAACTCTGAAGCCATTGGGTCCCGTGGTTCCTGGCGAAGGTGAGGGGAGATGCCAGGAATGGTGAGCACATTACTCAATACAACGGTTTCCAAAGAATACTTTGTTCCCAGCGGAGACCACTGCTGTAAGAGCAAGGTCAATAATAGAGGCAAGTGCTTGGCTATAAGTAAGTTATAAGAGCCAAGTTATACAATAGGTGTCTCCTATTTGTCTTTAAAAAAAATTATCTTTCCTATTCCTCTTCACAACACTTGCTACTTGGACCCACTAATGCATATTCTTTCGTGTCCAGCTTGGTGCTTGCATGAGATCTAAGCTCTCATCTCTCTTCTCTCCTCCACGTCAGCAAGGGGCGGATCCAACGGTGGGGCGGGAGGGGGGGGGGGGGGGGGGCTCAAGACCCCCCTACCCATACCGAAACAGTGGAACCTCCTGTGGAGCCCTCATGAATTTTTAAGTAAAGTTCTATAGTGTAGGGGAGCTGAGACTTAAGATCGAGCAGCAGTGTTGTTCAGACCCCTGAAATATTTCCTGGATCCACCGCTGACGTCAGCATTAGCTTCGCTATAAGCCCATTATTGTACTTGCTCTAAGGTGTTCTCTGTGCCTGAATACTTTGTGTAGAATCTGTGGCAGCAACCTTGAAGCGTTCTCTGATGATTCCATCTAACCACGAGGTCTCGAAAGTAAGGGGCTAAAAATTAGCCCATCAAAATGGAATTAACATGGGCTAATGGACTCCAAACCACCATTAGCTCTTATTAGCCCAGAATTAGCACTCATTTAGCCTTTCTATTTGGTATTAACAATATGGGCTAATTGTTAGCCCATTGGACCCAAACATGCCCTAACACTAATGCAGAATCACGACCAGACTAACTGATTCTAGTTTTGTGGTACCATAGTTTTCAGAAACTGTCATCTAAACGTGCCCTAAGAGAGGTGGGGGGGGGGGGGGGGGGGGGCTAACAATGAGCCCTTGTTTTTAAGAAAGGCTAAATGTGCGCTAATTTTGGGATAATAAATTGGTGGCTAGAGTCCATTAGCTCTTACTAGCCTAAAATTAGCCCATGTTTTTTTACAAAGTGAGCTAATTTTTTATTGCCAGCTTTTTTTAGTGCGCCTATTTATTGCCAACTGCATGGGTGACAGGAATTTATTGTGTCACCACTTCCTCCTGACTTTGTTATGTATTGCTTTTATTTTGTTGGCCCAACGACAGGCCCATGATGAAAAACTAGTGAAGGAAAAAATCTATTCTACCTTTGTTAACTAGTGACGTGGTTTGGTTTTCTTTCTTAAACTTTAACTAGATATCTCACCCCTTAAACTCCTAAAACCATATTCAAGTTACCTCCCGGTCCTAGTTCGAAGGTGGTTTCGTCCTTTTTAGTTAAAAATCTAATAAGTACTTGATAAGGTTTTAAAATCATGGAAAATGTCTATATGATCCTAAAAGTTCGATAAAAAGTTCTAGATATAGATTGAGATACAAAAATCCAAATAAAATATTTGGAGCTCATGAAAATATTTCTAAAGGCTTTAGAAAATAGATTTAGCTCTAGAAAAATAAGAAAAATGTTAAAAAAGTTTAAGGAAGTCCCCAAAACATTATAATTGATTTCTAAATGGGTTTTGAAAACTCTCAATAATAAAAAAACATAAAGCACAACCAACACACATGCAACATCATTAAGAAAGTGTTTTTTGAATTTATGACAAAAACATAAAACATTTGTTTCAAAAAAACCAAAAACATAAAACACAACCAGTATGAATGCAACATACTTAAGAAAAACAAAAGGCACAACCAAATTTTAGAAAAGCAAATTTGGGCCTTTTTTGGTCTCTTGTTTTGCCTATATTTTCATGATGATTTTTTCCCAAAAAGATGCATGTTATAACTTCAGAAAGTGGTTTTCAAATTTATGATAAACTATCCCAACTAAATATATTCATCATCATCAGCACTAAACAAAATATGTTTGAGATTAAAAAAATGTTGTAGCATTTACTATAAATAAAAATGTTTTAGCCTAATGGAAAAAATTCAAAAAAAAATGTTGTAGCATTTACTATAAAAATGTCTTAGTCTAATGGGAAAAATTTCTATCTTGACAAGAAAAATATTCATCTTAATGTTTAAAAAAAATCAAATTTAGGACTTATGAGGAAATATTTCATCTTACTACGTAAAAAACTTCTAGCTTCTGAAAATTGTAGCTTAAGTAATTTTTTTCTAGAAATATATCTATTCTGTTGGATAAATGTGAAAGATCGATGTTCCCTCGATAAGATTAAATGGTTTGTAGGCTTGTAGCTTCAAGGCATAAGGCCGGGTTATTCTGACCTGGGTCAACGTAATCCCAGTCCACAGCTTCCCTAAAGCTAAATGGGTCAACCCATTAGTAGAAGTCATCAAACATGTACTGGCTTTCCTAAAAAAAAATCAAACATGTACTGGCCACTAGAGTAGAATTGCTCTCCTTCCACGGCAACATGTTTGTTTGTTTCTTTGGAGCAAAATTCATCGTGAGTCCCTAAATTTGGGTGGGGTGTCATCCAGATCCCTAAACTTCTAAAGTGATATATGTCGGTCCCTAAACATGGTAGACAGTGTCATTCAGGTCTCTAAACTTTTAGGATGATCACCGCAGGTTCCTAGCTAAACTTGGCTGGCGGTGTCATCCCAGTCCCTGAACTTTTAAGGTGATCACCGTAGGCTCCTAAACTTGGCAAGTGGTATCATACCTGTCCAAATATGGTCTCACCTACTCTATGAGCTGGCGTGGCATGCTGACTGTACGTTAGACATGGATCCAACATATGTCAATTAATCAATCATTATTTATATAATATTTATCATGAAAATATAAATTATATAAAATAATTTACATAAGCCCAAAATAAATTAAAGTATTAAAATAATTTACTACAACAAATATATTAGGTTTAAACTAAAATAGTAAAATTAATTTAGTATTTATGTATCATTAATAGTATTAAAATAATATTAAAATTCCTATAGTATTAAAAGTTTTCTCTATTAAAAGTTACTTGTAATTTTAGTATTATTTTAAAAATTTTAATAATATATTATAAAAGTACTTTTCTATGTTATTAATACTATAATACTATTACTTTTAATAGTAGTATTATAGTATTAGAACTTTTAATAGTATTATAGTATTAAAAGTTTTAATAATAATGTTATAGTATTAATAACAAGTTACTTCTATAATATTACTATTAAAATTTTTAAAATAATACTAAAATTAGAAGTAACTTTTAATAGAGAAAACTTTTAATACTATAGGTAGCTTTTAATATTATTACATTTGGAGAGGGATGACACCGCTTGTCAAGTTTAGGGACCTACGGTGATCACCTTGGAAGTTTAGGGACCGGGATGACACCGCCAGCTAAGTTTAGGGACCTGCGGTGATCACCTTAAAAGTTTAGGGACCTGGATGACATCGTCTGTCAAGTTTAGGAACCCACAGATATCACTTTAGAAGTTGAGGGACCTGTATGACACTGCCGGTCAAGTTCAGGGACCGGTGGTGAATTTTGCTCTTTCCTTTGGATAAAAGTTTAGTCCTATCACATCAAATCTTTGATACTAATTTAGAGTATTAAACATAGGCTAATTACAAAACTAATTGCATAGTTTGAGACTAATTTACGAGATGAATCTATTAAACCTAATTAGTTCATTATAATTTGACAGTGTGGTGCTACATTAAACATGTGCTAATCATAGATTAATTAGGCTTAACAGATTCATCTTGCTAATTAGTCTATTCCTGTGCAATTAGTTTTATAATTAGCTCATGTTTAGTTCTCCTAGTTAGTATCAAATGACCGATGTGGTATGGACTAAACTTTAGTGCTGGATCCATTGCTGCGGTTTCCAAAGAATCTTTGGTCTTTCTTTGGTTTATTATTAAGGGAAGGAACGAAGTTGTTTCGTTTTTTCGATAAAGTGTCGTCAAGTTCGTAGGTGGGTTTGTATTTGCCGTCAAGTAGATTCGATTCTAGAGGCTAGATGCCGAGATGCGAGACGGTGGTCCTTGAGACCTTAAACATGGCTGGACCTGGATTGCTTGCAAGATAGATGACCAGGAAGAAAACCGACGACGACTCCTGTACCAGTCATGTTTCTACTACTTTCTATACTGCGAGAAAAGCATCGTCTTGACGTTGACGAGTTGACCGGGGTGAAGAAGGGTGCACTCGATCGGTTCCACACACACGCATGACATGTCTATTCCAACTTGCGATCCTTTTTTGGTAAAATACTAGATAAATGTCCGTGGTTTATTATCATCAAGCGAAAAGGAAGGTAAAGTGTAGTCAAGTTCGTTGGCGGGTGGGGTTGTCTTTGTATCGCCGCGAGACAGTGGTCCTTGGATCCATCCATGTCCAGTGGCCCATTGGATATGTAGCTGCGGCCAATACAAACTGGCCAAACACGGCTGGACCTGGACTGCTAGCTTGCTAGACGACCAGGAAGGAAACCGACGTACGACTCCTGTACCAGGTGGGGTTGGGATTTGGTGATTAAAATTTAGGAGGTGTGTTGGGAAGATGTTGTATAGGGTGTTCGGATACTAAAAACAAATTACATAATTCGTTAGTACTCCACTAGACGAATTTTTAAGGCTAATTCATCTGTCATTAGCACATACTTACTGTAGCACCACATTGTCAAATCATGAACTAATTAGGCTTAAAAGATTCGTCTCGTAAATTAGTCGTAAACTATGTAATTAATCTATATTTAATACTCTATGCACGTATCTAAACATTCGATGAGACAACGACTAAAATTTAGGAGCAGGCAACCGAACACCACCCCAGTCATGTTTCTACTACTTTCTATAGTGCGAGTAAAGCATCGTCTTGACGTTGACGAGTTGACCGGGGTCAAGAAGGGTGCACTCGATCGGTTCCACACAAATGCATGACATGTCTATTCTAACTTGCGATCCTTTTTTAGGTAAAATATAACATCAATTGCTTCTACGTGGCTTCTAAGGCCATTCACACTCCGGACTTCAGCCGTGCTAGCTATTTTAGGGCCTCTTTCTTGATGTTTTGGCAAGGCTCCGTGCTATTTTCTTTCTTTCCTTTTTTGTTTCTTGAATTTTGTGAACTCTGTTGTACCCCTTTTTATCGACTTTTAATTTAAATTCCTGCATGGGCTTAGCCACTCCAGTTTCTTAAAAAAAACAATGGCAAACGTGAGGACCTTAAAAGCTACAATTAATCCCAACAATTGAGGACAGCATGACACAAACCAAATACTTCCGTAAAATAAATAAACAGATCCCATTTTATTTAAAAAAATCAAACAAACGAGAATTCCATTGTTCAAAGTTGTGGTGCTAAGTGCAGGCCACCTAGAGAGCCGCCTCTTGCAAGTGGATGGAGTTGCCTGCTTGTCCTCAACATGTTTTTGTTTATGCCCACAACAAAGAAATACTCAGCCTGTTCGCTTATTGGTTTCAGCCAGGGCATATCAGTCATGGTACAATGTTTTTCTCTTACAATAAACCAGCACCAGCCGGGCTTATCAGTTCAGAACCAACCAGCGAACAGGCTGACTGACCAAACTCTGCCAGCTAGATGCCCTCTCCTAGGTCCGAAGTCCTAACAGGACTCGCCCCTCTCGCACGTCTCCGACCTACAACGCCGTCACCGCCTTCCACCACCGCTGATCCCCCTCCCTTCCCCTCCGGTAAAGATGGCAATGGGGACCCGCGACCCGATACCTGACGGGTATTTACTCCATTAGGGTCTAAATATGGACTAAACACACTACCCACGGGTACGTAAATGGACCAAACCCTTCACCCATCGGGTACGTGGGTATGGGTATGTTCCAGCAGTCCCCATAACCGTTTACCCATGGGTGAAAAATACCCGGCCATCTGAAAGAGATCAATGCTCCGTGGTTAGACTACAGATTCTGAAAAGTAATGCAGGTAGAGAGAAACAAATATGCTTGCCAGTAACCTTGGTCATATTTGGTGCAAAAACCATAGCAATGTTGCGAGCATTCATCTTGTTGTAGCTTTCATTTTCCACCACATCTGCCATGAGATTGATGGCCCATTCAAGCAATGCTGCTTCAACAGGAGGTAGGGTACTTGCAAGATGGCTACACTCTTCTTCAGTGTTGCAGTGCATCACTTGTTCTGGAGTCAATGAGTCCAATACTCCACTTGGAAGTTCCCGAAACCATGTCTATAATTAGTAACTTCTACATTAATCATGACTAATGTAGAGGAGAAACTAAATGGAAAGGAATCTTAATTTGCAGAAGATATTATTATATGCTATTATTTGTTTAATTTTATGTGCTCTGGTTAGTGGTGGTTGCTGTTGAATTATTGATTTTCATGTGTGTGAATAAATTGTTGGCAGGTACGGGTGACCTGACGGGTATGATTTACCTGACCGGGTACGGGTCTGGGGAAAATTTCCCACACCCATAACGGGTATGGGTATTCTGACGGTACCAAATTTTTATGGCGGGGATGGGTCTGGGGTGGCCATACCCGATGGGGATTTACCCATTGCCACCCTTACCCTCCGGCATATTGCCGGAGGCCGGAGGTTGTGGGGATCCATCGTTTTTATAAGTTTTTCTAGTAGATTGAGTCCTTAGGGTTAGGGTTTCTCCATGCCAAATTCGTTGGTACTGGAGATTTGTCTCCTTCTCCGCTTCGGCGACGGCGAAGGGGAAGGGTGGAATTGTTTTATCCATGGCGGCTCTGCTGAAGATGAGGGCGACAACTACGGCGTCAGCAACTTCACCGGCTTGATGACATAGAGACCTTTCTTTCCGTACAACGACATCAAGGTGGAGATGATGTTGTCGCCATGGAATAATTTTCTCCAGTCTCTTCTCCATTTTGTTGTGGTTCGATCTGGCCACGATGAAGGACAAGGGAAAATAATTTTCAGATTAGTCTTCCTCATTCTACGGTGGCAGAAAGAAGAAGAAGGAAGACATCAGAAAGAAGAAGTTTCTCAAGTCCGTCTACATAAGTGTTGGCCGTCGTTCGTTGGGCATATGTTCTCAGGCCTTTTGTCGAGTTTTTGTCTGTGCGGTCATCCATATTGAAAAGCGTCGTACATGTTTGGTTTTGAGATCTGGGGCTATTCACAATGTGTGTACAATTTAGATGAAAATCAATTTCTGGATGTTTATATAATCCAGAGTGCTTGTACCGTGTTGATGTATCCATCTATAATCTAACGTAATTCTTCTTTCATCGCAAAAAAAGTCCTAAGAGCCTGTTTGGAACGCAGGAATGTAAAATAAAGGAATAGTGAAAAATGCAGGAATAGAATAGAGCAAAAAGCAGAAAACTACAGAATTTAAAAACACAGGAATAGAAACTTTGGGTGTTTGGATTGCAGAAAAACAAAAATGTCACATGTACCCAAAGAAGCAAGGTTCCATGCTTGAGAACTTAAGAAAACATTGTAGTAATTTTTCCTTTAGGTTTCTTTGGATACTTTTATTCCTATGTTTTGTGAAGCAAAGGTTACCCTTTCCTTTGGAAAGGAATGCAGGTTTTCTTTGTTCAACAGCATGTTGAAAAAACTTTCCTATGGAATTCATTCTTTTACTTTTCCTTTGGAAATCCTCCATTCCAAACAGGCTAAGTCCTAACAGCTTCCTAGCTCAGATTAGATGCATTGTATACAAATATGCAACCTACCCCCCTCCGCCTGAGGGAAGTGTGCCCCTGTAACCTTCTCATGGCGGAAGCGATGACAATTTTCCGCATTACAATTGTTGTGATATAACAAGTTTCCTCTCATCCTCTAGCTTGGCTTCCATGGCAGTGTTGGGTCGAAGTAGAACTCGCCCTTAGAATCGATGACCTGGTCATTAAAAAATCCGGCTATAGACTCTTGAATTGCTTTGATTTGGTCTTGCCGTATGACCTTTTCCTCCAATCATCGAGCCTACAGGTTTGAATTAAAGGAAAATAAATTAATATATGTACACACACACACACACACACACACACATATATATATATATATATATATATATAAAGACATAGTAACACAATCAATAATAATAATTAAATGAATATATAGTATATTTTTAACGTACTTTGAGTCTCTCTGTAGGAGTTCTTTGGGAGATCACCTTGATAAACTTGCAAACATAGTAACCACAGTAGTTGTTCCCCTGTTCCTGCCTCAGACACTACTTTACGAGAAAAAGATTTGTCATCCAATCTGGTGATCCGGTGAAAGCTATATGTTTAATTAATAAAGATGATGCGATTTAGGGGACTTACTTTTAAAGGAATTACATTCAGTGGCGCTTTGCATTTTCCCATGTGTTGCTTCTCAATAAAGGTTTTCCAAACACTGCCCAATAAAAAATTTGCCACGTCATCAGATATAGTTAATCATCATGTTTGTGTGTATATATAGTTGCAAGAGATACTGAAATTACCTCTGGATAATATCTATCATATCTTGGTAGTCTTGTTGTGGTTTTCTCATCGAGTCATAGATTATCAAGTGACTTTTCACCAGATCGATGTCCATCAATATCCAGTGATTGCTGCATGTGTTTATAGGATATAACGCATAACACTCATTAATTAACTAGAATCAACATATGAGCCATTAAGGATGATCGACATTATTAACACTCACTTGAAGTTGTAGGGAAAGAGTATATCCTTCTTGTGGCGTTGGTTCACTAAAAAGTTCATGAGGTTACTCTCTGACTCAGACTTCCAATTAGGCTCTGGAGTAACTGGGTCTTTGAATACTATATGGGGATCAACAAAACCAATTTCATTGCAGCCTTCCTTTCTGAGTTCTGTCATTGTAAATCTGCATATATATAGTGCTTGTTAGGATAATTTATATGCATATACACACATATGATGAGTTTAATAATAGATCGAAAGAATTATTACTTACAGGCAATAGCAGCTAATGATAACTTTGTCCAGAGAGGTCAAGTTGCATAGTTGATGAAATTCTGCAAAGTCAACATACATAACATCATCGCCACGGAACCAATGTTCGTCTCTAATTCTGACACCAACGCAGAAGTCTCCACCGGTAGATGCCTGCATGTACCACTTGTTTAGCACGTACATTTGCGTCCCCAGATCAGATAAGGCTTGAGGATTATATAGACTCTGGCCTAGTACAAATTTTTTCTTCCAAATATCAACCTCCGCCGCACTCTCAATGTTTCCATCACCAAACATCTAGTAAAGGTCGAGACCAGTCTCTTCAATAAATTCACCAAGGTGATCCAAATCGACATCCGGAGGTATGTTTGCCTGATGCATTAATCCTAAATTCGAACCATATTCATTACCAACAACTAGCGGGGGGACTGATTGGTGCGATTGTTGTCCGAGTTGTGCAACTCCTTTCCCTGCCCGCTTCTTTTTCTGTGCCGCCTCAATTGACTTGGTGAGAGTGCTGTCATAGTCTGTTAACGTTGATTTGGACGGCTTACGAGATTCCCGCTGTTGTTGTTGGTAGGAAGCCACCTTTTTTCTTAGAATATCTGGAGCTACGAAGAAGTACGGTTTCTCCGGGTTTCTCCTTGCTTCTTGACCCTTTTTAAGTTTGTCATAGAATCTGGACATATCTTTTTTATATGCATCAGTTACTTCTTCCTTCTCTTCAGATATTATTTTGGGAATAGCCCTTGGTTTCACGGTGGCTTTCTTTGCTGGTGGGGACTGGTTCTTTGTTTGTGGGGCCAGCCTCTTGCTAGTACTTGGCTTCTTGGTAGGTGGGGGCGGGGGAGGCGTTGGAGACCTCCTTGGAGGTGGTGGCAGCGGCGTTGGAGACCTCCTTGGAGGTGGCGGCTGCGGTGTTGGAGACCTCCTTGGAGATGGTGTGGATGCAGCCTCGCCTTCCAACACATTGTCATCGTACAGAGCACTATGATGACCTGGCGATTGAACAATTGGACTTAGGTTGGGGGAGGATCTGCTACAAAAAAGGAATGACATATTATTATGAGCAGATTGTTAATTATTTAAGCCAATATAAATTAATGATGTAGTGTTTTCATCCGCACCTATGGTGAGGTAGTTCAGGAGGAGGTGGAGGCGACATCCCAGGAATGATGATGTAGCGCTTGCGCCATAGAATGAATGTCTTCTCTGCTTCTCCTAGAGTCTTCTCACCATCACCTCCAGGAATGTCAAGAGGCAAATCACTAAAACCTTTTTCAGCTTTATCTACCGAGATGGTAGCATATCCTTCTTGGATTATATTCCCATGAATCCTTGGTGTCTTGGTTCGGTCGATAGGATTAACAAGACCGATAGCCACCTTGATTGTGGAATTCCCCTTCGGAATGTGTAGCTCACACGATGTACAAGGTTTAGTGACGTCATCCACAGGGAAGCGAAGTCCTGTGTCCCCTTGATTTGGTATCTCCGTGGAAGCGCAGCTGCTTTTCAACTGAACAGATTGGCTAATGTTGATTCCTGGCTCTGATGCCTGCTTGCTTGCACTCACTGCTATTTGCACTTGCCTTTTGATTTCCTCCTGCATTCTCGCTTCAAGGTTTTTTCCCGCTCCTGTGCTTCACGCACCGCTTCCTCCAACCTCTGGAGCCGCTGTGCCTCTTCTTCCTTCTTTCTCTGGTGGCTTCTGTAGGAAGGTCTGTCCTGAGGGAATCCATGCTCCCATGAGACACTTCCTTTGCCTTTAGTTCGGCCACCGTGTTCAATAGTCCTGATGGCGTATGTTAGTTCATCCTTCTCTCTGTTGGGCCTGAACGCACCACTAGCAGTAGCTCTCTGAGCATAAAACAATCTTTTTGCTGCTTCTTGTAGTCTTGCGCCATAAACGCACTTCCCTGTCTCCTGGTCCAGTGTTCCCCCATGAGCGAAAAACCAATTCTTTGCACGCTCTCCCCACTCGAGTGATTCTGGTGTGATACCCTTGGCAAGAAGGTCTGCTTCCATTTTGTTCCACTTCTTAATGGCAGTCGGGTAGCCATCTGATCCCAAGTTATGGTGGTATGTCTTCTGTTGGGCATTACGTTGGTTCTTTATCACCCAACTCACACCCTCTTCCGACGTCTTGTACTGTACAAACTCATCCCAATAGGGCCTCTGCTTTGAGATCGGGCTTGGGACAGTGAAATCTGGTGCTATGTTCTTCTTGACATACGTCGTGTATAGGTGTTTCTTCCAAGTCTGAAACTAGGTGGCCATCTTCTTCATTGCCCAATCCCTATCTCGCTCCTTCAATTCATCATCATCTATTATATCATCATAATCATCTGTTTGGAGCGTGAAATGTACCAAGACATCTTTCCAAATTAATGTCTTGTCATGATCGGAGACAAAACTGATATGAGGAGCATTGGTCTTCTTCTTCCATTCGCGGGTACTGATCGGGAGCCGGTCCCGTACAAGGTAACCACAGTGGTGCACGAATTTTGTTTTATTTGGCCCCCCGGTTCGCCTGTATCCACATTGAACCCCGAGATGATGAAGCGGCCCTCCAATGGCTTTTTGGGACCTCGAACATTTTTACTCTTCGTTGTAGTTGTTGATGTCGATCCAGAGGGCTACAAAACATAAACATTATTTTTAATGTCATGAGCACACATAAGACATATGATAATATATATAGCTAATAATAAAAAATATATATCTGGCCAATATGTTGTTGCTCATTTTGTTCAAGAGCTAAGTACTGACTCCCATCATCTGCATCCTCTTGCACGTTATTTTTAGCACCATCATCGCCGGCAACTTGAGTGCCAGTGTTGATCAAATTCATCATCAACTCCTCCTCATCCATGTTTCTCGGGTTGGCCATCTAGCTTCAAAAAACAAAACCAATATATAGTACGTCAAATCTTTGCTTACATGCGTAAAATCTACAAACAATATGCATTATTAAATCTTGCCCCTCGGTCACGGACGCAATTCGCCACACTAGGGCGAACTACGTCGGTACTAGGGCGAATTAGGGCTATACATAAACGGCCGAGGGCAAATTACGTCGGTGACTAGGGCGAACCACGTCGGTGACATCAACAACGTGGTTCGCCCTAGTCACCGACGCAATTCACCCTAGTGTGATTTTTTAGCGTTAACGATAATGATAATACGAATGTTGATCGACTAGGCCGTGAGAGAGGGCGGTGTGACGAGAGTGGCGGTGCTCCACTCCGCCGTATATATGTTTGTACACATGGGTGAACGAGGGCGGCTATGCTCCGCCGTATAAACCCTAAACCCTAGGGCGAACGAGGGCGGTGGTGCTCCGCCGTATAAACCCTAAACCCTAGGGCGAACGAGGGCGGCGGTGCTCCGCCATATACATAGAAACGCATGGCGCTTATATACCAGGGGCCGTATACATATGCCAGCCACCAGCCGGGAGTACTCGGTCGAAATGGTTCACTAATTTGTATAATGTTGGTAAGTCATATAATCGTTGCCGTCGTAGAACGAATTAATTAGCAACAACATTATACGACGGTCGCGGTCGCGTTGTAGAATCGTTGCGGTCGCGTTGTAGAATCGTTAATTAGCAACAACATTATACGACGGTCACATTGTAGAATCGTTGCGGTCGAAGACGAACTTAAAATTTTAACAACATTATACACGTACGAATTAATTAGCCATAAAATTTTAACAACACACATACTGCATTGTTCAAGATCGCCAAATCACGAACAAACTTACGAACCACCAAGCACGCACATACGATGGTCGTGGAGAATCGTTGCCGTCGTAGAACGTACGTACCTCGGGAATGGAGGAGAGGAAACCGCGCGTGTTGGCGGCCTCGTCGTCACGCCGTGTCAACGCGGTGTGGCCCGCGCGTCGGGCCGGGGCGGGCAGCAGCTGGCGCCGCGAGGTCATCGGCGCGCGGGGTGCGTGGGGACCGCGGACGCGCGCGAGGCGGTGGCGACGACCGGCGTCGGGCGGGGTGGCGGCGGCGTCCTCGGTGTGGCGGGCCGGGTGGCGTGGGCGCAGGGGGAGAGGAATCGGCGAAGAACGCAAGGAAGAAGATGGTACTGGCATATATAT
This sequence comes from Miscanthus floridulus, assembly GCF_019320115.1. Lineage (NCBI taxonomy): Eukaryota > Viridiplantae > Streptophyta > Magnoliopsida > Poales > Poaceae > Miscanthus > Miscanthus floridulus. Next base: position 43,940,378 of record NC_089589.1, read on the forward strand.
GGCACACCCCTTTACTCCCGGTGCCAGCCCCCCACCGGGAGTAAAGGTCCTTTACTCCCTTTGCCAGCCCCCCACCGGGAGTAAAGGTCCTTTACTCCCGGTGCATGTTACCAACCAGGAGTAAAGGGTTTTTTTTGGCGGGCCACGAAACTGCAGCCCACCTTTACTCCCGGGTGGGCTTCCCACCCGGGAGTAAAGGTGGGCTGCAGTTTCGTTTTTCACCTGTTTTAAGCAAATTTTTTTAATAGAAATACAATAGTCTTGTTAAATACATAATAAATTAAATAAAAGGCATAAAATTATTTTGTTAAAAATATGGATTTTTTTTCTTTATTGCACATAGGAAAAATCTATAACCTAACTTTTTTTATTTTTTGTTATAATTATAAAACATAATGTAACTAATATTTATTATTTCATTAATGCAAAAATGTAGTGTTTAATTAAAATTATTAAAACTATTGGTTTTAGACAGGAAATTTGTTTTCACATCATTTTAACGTTAATACACTCAATATCCTAATTTAACTTTTCGAGAGAGAAATCCCACCAAATCAAACATTGATTTAATTTGAAACACGACATAATAAACATCTAAATTCACAATTATTACATAATATCTCAAACACACACTACATTAAATCACTATATCATCAAGTGGGCACAGCAGTGAACTTCTTCTTTACATATGTCCCTTGGTTATGATCGCGTCGTAACCATGGAGTGTCCACATCATTTACCAAGATGCTAGGGTCTTTGTTCACTTTGAAGGGCGGAATTCGGTCATCCTTTTCATAATCTTCTGACATATCCGACTTGTCCTCAATTCCCACGATGACTCTTTTCCCTGAAAGAACTATGTGACACTTTGGCTCTTTGGTTGAGTCATTATCATTTTTCCCTCTTTTTGGTTTGGTAGACATATCATTGACATAGAACACCTGATTCACATCCTTGGCAAGGACGAATGGTTCGTCTTTGTACCCAATATTACTAAGGTCTACTGTTGTCATTCCATACTCGTTGTCTATGTTACCCCGCCTCCGGTCACCTTGACCCATTGGCACTAGAACAATGGGATCTTCAAAGTAGGTGCATATTCTAGTTCCCATATTTCATCTATGCGTCCATAATATGTCTGCTTATTCCCATTCGAGTCTGTGGCATCTATGCGGACACCACTGTTTTGGTTGGTACAACTTTTATCTTGGGCTACTGTGTAGAATATGTTCCCATTTATCTCGTACCCTTTGTATGTGACGATATGCCATGATGGTTGCATAGCCAATAAATACAGTTGCTCATGGATGCTCTCATCACCTTGACATTTTTTTCGCAACCAACCGCCGAAAGTTTCCATGTGCTTACGCATAATCCAAGCTTCAGTCTTCCCTGGAAACTCGGATCGTAAGAGATCCTTGTGTGTCTCAATATACGGATCTACCAAAGAGGAGTTCTGTAGAACTATGTAGTGTGCTTTATTGAAATAATCATCCTCCGTACCAATATATGTTTTCCTCCCTAGTGTCCCCTTTCCGCTTAGTCTCCCCTCATATCTCGATTCAGGAACACCAATCGAGTCAAGGTTGGGAATAAAGTCAACATAGAACTCAATGACCTCTTCTGTTCCATAGCCCTTGGCGATGCTTCCTTTTGGGCGAGCACAGTTGTGAACATATTTCTTCAGGACTCCCATAAATCTCTCTAAGGGGAACATGTTGTGTAGGAACATAGGACCGAGAATGAAAATCTCCTTGACTAGGTGAACTAGGAGGTGTGTCATGATATCAAAGAAGGAAGGAGGGAACACTAACTCAAAGCTGATGAGACATTGAACCACATCATTCTGTAGTTTAGCTAGATCAGTTGGATCAATTGCCTTCTGAGAAATTGCATTGAGGAATGCACATAGCTTCACGGTGGCTAGACGTACATTTGGAGGTAGAATTCCTCTTAATGCAACTAGAAGTAATTGCGTCATGAGAACGTGACAGTCATGGGACTTTAAGTTATAGAATTTCTTCTCTGGCACATTTATAATACCCTTTATATTCGAGGAGAATCCATATGGTACCTTGATGTTGTTTAAGCATTCAAACATGATTTCCTTCTCTTTGCTTAGAGTGTAGCTGGCAGGACGTAGGTAATGGCGTCCATCATCTGTCTTCTCTGGATGTAGGTTGTCTCTTTCTCTCAAACAACGCAGGTCCTGTCGTGCTTCAAATGTGTCCTTAGGCTTTCCATACACACCCATGAAGCCTAGAAGGTTCACACAAAGATTCTTCGTCAGGTGCATCACATCGATCGAGTTGCGGACCTCTAGGACTTGCCAATAGGGTAGGTCCCAAAATATGGACTTCTTCTTCCACATGGGTGCGTGACCGTTAGCGTCGTTCAGAACAAGTTGGCTGCCATGTCCTTTTCCAAAGACGACTTTCACATCATTGACCATATCGAGTACATCCTCACTGGTTCGGTTGCGAGGCTTGGTCAGGTGGTCTGCCTTCCCTTTAAAATGCTTGCCTTTCTTTCTTACGGGGTGATTTGCAGGAAGAAATCGACGATGGCCAAGGTACACGACCTTTCGACATTTTTTCAAGAATACACCTCTAATATCACCGAAGCAGTGTGTGCATGCATTATATCCCTTGTTTGACTATCCTAAAAGATTACTTAGAGCAGTCCAATCATTGATTGTTACGAACAACAATGCTCGCAGATCAAAATGTTCCTGTTTGTACTCATCCCACACACGTACACCTTCTTTATTCCACAAAATGAGAAGTTCATCAATAAGTGGTCTCAGGTACACATCGATGTCATTGCCAGGTTGCTTCGGGCCTTGGATGAGCACATGCATCATAATGAACTTCCGCTTCATGCATAACCAAGGAGGAAGGTTGTAGATACTTAGAGTAACAGGCCAAGTGCTATGACTACTGTTCTGCTCTCCAAAAGGATTGATACCATCTGTACTTAAAGCAAACCTTAAGTTTCTTGCGTCATTTGCAAACTCTGAGAATTCTCTATCGATTGCTCTCCACTAGGACTCATCAGCAGGGTGTCTCAACATATTGTCTACCTTACGGTCTTCTTTGTGCCATCGCAACAATTTTGCATGTTCTTTGTTTCTGAACAGACGTTTCAAGCGTGGTATTATAGGAGCATACCACATAACCTTGGCAGGGATTTTCTTCCGCGGACGTTCGCCCTCAACATCACTAGGGTCATCTCGCCTGATCTTATACCGCGATGCATGGCATACCGGGCATGCATCTAATTTCTCGTACTCTTTGCCACGGTACAGGATGCAGTCATTAGGACATGTATGTATCTTCTCGATTTCTAGCCCCATCGGACAGACAACTTGTTTTGCTTTGTAGGTAGTGGCGGGCAATTCATTGTCCTTCGGAAGCATCTTCTTTTGGATTTTTAGTAACTCTCCAAATCCCTTGTCAGATACACCATTCTTTGCCTTCCATTGTAGCAATTCTAGTGTGGTTCCCAACTTTTTCTGTCCTACATCACAAGTTGGGTACAACAATTTCTTGTGATCTTCTAGCATCCGCTCGAACTTGATCTTCTCCTTTTCACTTTCACATTCTCTTTGTGCATCACGAATGACCTGACAAAGATCATCAACAGGCTCATCTTCTACGGCTACCTCTTCTTCAGCTTCTCCCATTGCAGTATCATTGAAGCACGCACCATCAGGAATAATATCATTGTCGTCCTATTGTTCTTCTTCACCTTCTTCCATTACAACGCCGGTTTCTCCGTGCTTCGTCCAACAAATATAGTTTGGCATGAAACCTGACTTGAACAAGTGTGAATGAAGAGTCCTTGAGCAAGGATATTCCACTGTATTCTTACATATGGCACATGGGTAGCACATGAAACCGTCATGTTTGTTTGCCTCGGCCGCACGTAACAAAGAATGCACGCCGTCAATGAACTCTTGGGAGCGGCGATTAGCATTGTACATCCAATGCCGGCTCATCTGCATTACATGACATAAATACTATATTAAAACCTAGATCATAATTAATTATTTATACAACATGCGTGCCACCACAAAAGGTACAATCCCAACTATCACTAAAAGAACTAAAGCTAAAATACATTTCAGGAGCACAAGGATTTCACGACCAATCTCAACTAAAACAGACAGATCCCCCGATTGTGCAACATCTTTGGGCTTCTTCGGCTGGATCACTGCCTCATTAGCCGCCGTATCTGCCTGTTGTGCAAGATATTTTTGCACGAGTTCAACATACTCTTCCTCCCAGTAGAAGCCTGAACATCATCCACTACCATCCCACTGAAATTAAAACAAAAAATTAGAACTTTAATCACAACTATCATAAAAATAGGTATAAACTAACCATAATCATTAAATACGATAAAATAACTCACATTGCGATCCGGACACTTGTAGAAGATACGATCCTTGTTGGGACCCTCCTTCTTCACTCAGTACTGTATCACAATCTTCGTCTCATCACGACACTTGCTGCATGGAATGAGAGGGAGGCCCGGCCTAAGTCGCTTTGGAAACCTATGAGAGGCCGACGACCCGGAAGCAGTTGCCATCTACTCTCTATACTCATTTTTTAGTACACTATAAATTTCTTATTTTATAAACAAATAAAATTAAGAAACTATAAAATTATCTATATCTCTAAACAATGATATTTTTAATGGTCATTGTGTTCTCGTCTTTTACTGCGGCAGGTAAGTAATTCACATGACATTTCCGCAAATTAACAGAAGAATGGGAGTGTACACACATAACAATCGGTTATCGTTTATATTTATATATATACTACGTTTGAGTACGGTGATTGACAGACTACAGCGACGATATCGGGACGTGTGAATAAATAACCATCCGTACTAGTTGACTTTGCTTACGTGATCATCTCGGCGAGCATTTCTTCACCGGACGGTACTGTACTTGGCCACGGAAGAGCTCTGATTCTACAAGGAAGGGAACACGGTCTTCCACGACCATTGCCGCTCTCCCTCGTAGAATCAAAGCTCCTCCTTGACGTCCATTACCGCTCGGCAGAGAACATGCTCGCCGAAATAAACACGGTCCGTTAGTTCAACTAGCTACTTTAACCTTCCTTCATGTAAATATGCAAGCTTGAAGTGATTTTGAGCTCAAATTGCTTACAAATGAAAAAAACCACAATAAAGAACCATATATATATATATATAGTGAACAAAATGGGATAAGACAATGATGAAACATGAGAGTATGAAGTTGGTAACCTTTAGAACCGAAGAATCGACGGAGGAATCGAAGAAATCGATGGAGGAATCGAAGAATGGATGGAGAAAGAGCAAGAACACTGCTTAAATTTGAACTTAAGCTCTCGGGCGGGCTCGGAGAGGAAGAAGACGGTCAGCAGGATTTATAGCTCAAAAACATGTTTTAATAAACAACCATCCGTACTAGTTGATCTTGCTTACGTGATCATCTCGGCGAGCATTTCTCTACCGGACGGCACCGTACTTGGTCAAGGAAGAGCTCCGATTCTACGAGGAAGGGAACACGGTCTTCCACGACCGTTGCCGCTCTCCCTCGTAGAATCAAAGCTCCTCCTTGATGTCCGTTACCGCTCGGCAGAGAACATGCTCGCCGAGCTGAACACGGTCCGCAAGTTCAACTAGTACGGATTTTCTATAATTTTCTAACTATTTTCTAAGTTTTTCATTTCATAAAAAGTTAAAATAAAATGTTTAGTCGCGGAGTCCATAGAAATGACCATATTTTGACCTAGCAACGCATTGTCAATTGTCATTGCGTTGCATTGCACCCCGGACCGGACTCCGGACAATAAAATACTATGGTCGATCGATGCCGTTCTTAGTCGTACAGTCGCACGGCGACGGTCGATGGACCCATTCAACCACCAAATCTGTCAGGCCCGGCTGTTCGGGCGTATCGTCAAAAGAGAATGGATTTGCTTCCTATTGCACGGCCTTACATTGCATCTGTCATACTAGTCGGAGGCACTAGTCCCTATGCTCATTTTTTAATACACTATAAATTTCTCATTTTATAAACAAATAAAAGTAAAAAACTCTAAAATTCTCTATATCTCTAAACAATGAAGTGTGCTATGCATGCTACAAATGAACGGTGAATACTACTCCCTCCGTTCCCTAATATAAGCCATATAGTTTTTAGCACCAATATTAACGCACGGCTTGGGGAAGGATGTGAGACCGAGGAAAAAAAGGAAAATCAGACCATCTTCTCTCTCCCAATCAGATTGCTTCCTAAATCTAAGGGATTGGTTGGAGCATGTGCTATGTACAGTGGAAATGTTTCCAAACTAATCGGCGTGGGAGCTGATACGTACCTATATTTTGGATTTTTTTTTAAAAATCTATATGGCTTATATTAAGGAATGGAGGGAGTAGTTTTTAATAGCTACTTTAACCTTCCTTCATGTAAATATGTAAGCTTGAAGTGATTTTGAGCTTAAATTGCTTACAAATGAAAAAAACCACAATAAAGAACCATATATATAGTGAACAAAATGAGATAAGACAATGGTGAAAAATGAGAGTATAAGATTGGTAACCTTTACAACTGAAGAATCGACAGAGGAATTGAAGAAATCGACGGAGGAATCGAAGAATGGATGGAGGAACAATGGAGGGAGGAAGCAAGAACACTAGTGCAGTGAGCTTCAAAATGTGCTGAGCTCGGGCTCGGGGAGGAAGAAGGAGACGACCGGGATATAAAGGGGGACCTTTAGTCCCGGTTGGTGGCTCCAACCGGGACTAAAGGTAACTTTCCAACCCCGGGCGCAGCCACGACCCGAGAGTAGACCTTTACTCCCGGTTGGAGCCATCAACCGGGAGTAAAAGTATACCTTTATTCCTGGTTGGTGGCTCCAACCGGGACTAAAGGTCCCTGCCACCTCTGTCTGGCGTAGTAGCCGTTGGGCAGGGACCTTTAGTCCCGGTTGGAGCCACCAACCGGGACTAAAGGTATCTCTAGTCCTGAGCGCAAAAAATTTCGGGACTAGAGCCTATTTTGATCGAGGATCAAAGGTCTGTTCTCTACTGTCGATGGCAGTGACAGTGTGAGCACCAGAACGAACTTCCAGCCGCCGTCTTTTTACCACATATTGCTACGTGCGAAATAAACCTGCTACTTAGTCGTCGTTGCTGCGGTTTCCAAAGAATCTTTGCTCTTTCTTTGGTTTATTATCATCAAGCGAAAAGGAACGAAGGTGTTTCCTTTTTTCGGCAAAGTGTTGTCAAGTTCGTTGGTGGGTGGGGTTGCTTCCAGATGCCGAGATGCGAGACGGTGGTCCTTGGATCCATCCATGTCCAGTGGCCCATTGGATATGTAGCTGCGGGCAATACAAACTGGCCAAACACGGCTGGACCTGCATTGCTAGCTAGATAGATGACCAGGAAGGAAACCGACGTACGACTCCTGTACCCAGTCATGTTTCTACTACTTTCTATAGTGGGAGAAAAGCATCGTCTTGACGTTGACGAGTTGACCGGGGTCAAGAAGGGTGCACTCGATCGGTTCCACACACATGCATGACATGTCTATTCCAACTTGCGACCCTTTTTTTTTTTAAATACTAGATAAATGTTCGTGCATTGTACGGTTTTCATGAATTTTTTCTGGGTATATGACCACACACGTGGCTTGCAGATTAGACGAATGCATTAAGGAATGTACAAATATAATTACATAGAAAATATAAAACCCAAGCTTGTTTCATTTTTCTATTACTTGTGTAATTTATTATTATGCATATTACAATTTTAAGTTGATTTTATCATTTTTAAAAATGAAAAAGTTAGTAATTTTTTTTTGCATTGGGAACCCTAAACTATTTCCAAATCCATTCAGACCCTTTTTTTTCTCCTTGTCACTGTTCGTGGCAGGGCCTCAAGCCGTCTCCCTATGTGTTCCACGTCGAGAACCTGGTCTACTTCAAATTTTGGTGCATCGGTAATGGCGGCAGCTAGGGCCGGAGACGAAGCAACAGTAGCATGGAGCTGACTCGGGATGCTGCTGCTCTACGCCCCGTGGCTTTGGTCGTCAAGCTTGTGTCCTTTGCCATCGTGCGCTGTCAACATTCGGCAAGTGACCAGAGCCATGGGCAGGCTGCGCGGCTGTGGGCAGGGCATCGTTGTTGGCTGACGTCATGGGTTGGCACAACCGGTGGCACAGCGTCCTGTGGTGTTGTGAGATCTGACGCCGTCGGCGGGTGTGGCCTGGTGGCGGACTTCGCCATGAGGTTGTCCATGGATGTCTGACACGTGATCTTCGATGTGGGCAATGTTAAAGGATGTGCTCCCGCGCTCAAGGATCGCATCAGTATGTTTTTTTCATAATTGGCGTGTCACGGTCGACCTATAGAGTCCGATGGAAAATCATATGTTGCACATACGAGATTGACTGGTTGAAGCGGGCGAGCAGGGCGAAGCATTGCCCAAAAAAAGCATGCTTCAGCTTAAGAAGTTGGAGGCCAGCGACAAAAAATAGATGTCGTATCTTAGACTTAAAAATCTTCTAACTCATCTTTGATCGGTGACCGGTTGCAGTTTGGTGCCCATAATTAAGAAGTTAGATTTTAAATTGTATAACATATTTTATGTGTGCCTTGTTGTCTCTTTATTTAAATTTGTATATGCCGGTTGAAAGGATGCTCGATTTCCTTATTTTAGTAGAACATATTTTTTATGATGTATCTTTTTATGGTAAAGACTCTATTCCGACCGGCCATCCTCTGGTCGCTCGGCACGGCCTGCTGCATCCATAGATTGCCCCAAATGCAAGATCCAGGTCATTAGGCGCTAGAGCAAGGCTGGCAATATGTATTACACTTGCCTCAATAATTTCTCGGTAATTTGTCTTGCTTTTCCTTTGATGTTGGGTTCCATGTTCGTCCAGCTGCAAATAGTGTTAAGTGGGTTGGGGTTTTGATTGTCAATTGCAGAACGATGACACTTGTGCGAACTATTGGTTTGAGACCACCAACCTGGCTAGCACAAGTGTCATCGTTCTGCAATTGACAATCAAAACCCCAACCCACTTAACACTCGTGCGTGCGGCCGGGGCGGAGCTCGCCCGCGCCCGCGACGGCCGGGGCGGAGTTCCCCCACGCCCGCGCTCACGGCGGCTGAGGCTAGGCTGGGCGGCCGCACGGAGCAGCGGCGCCGAGGCGGTCACCGCGGCCGCGAGCTTGCGCGCGTTAGCCTGGATGAGGTGACGTTGTGGTCGGAGTGGACCTGGCCCCCCGCGCGGCTGCCCCCTGAACACGGCGACGACGTCGACGGCGGCAGCCACCTTGAGGATGGCCGCGGCCACCATCAGCAGCACCGCCATCTCCTTCTTCTTGGCTACGGCGGTGCGGGAGGCGCGCCTGCACCTCGCCTGGGCGCGGAGCGTGCGGCGGCACAGCGCGGCGGGCACGCCCACGGCCGCGAGCACGAGCGCTAACGGAGGGGATGTTGGCCGCGAGCTCGAGCGCGAGCTCCGCTGGCCGCGGACGCGAGCGCGAGCTCCTCCGAGCGGGGCTTTGCCAGCCGCAAGTGCGAGGGGAAGCCGGGCGTGGACGAGGCCGCTGCTACCGGAGGAGATGGCGGCCGCGAGCGTGAGCGCGTGGCCGGGCGTGGATGACGCTGCCGCTGCCGCTGCCGGAGGGGATAGGCGACTGCGAGGCCGGGCGTGGACGCCGCCACCGCTGACGGAGGGGATGGCGGATGCGAGCGCGGGCGCGAGCTCCGCTGGGCGTGGACGCGAGCACGAGCTCTGCCGGGCGCGGGTGCGAGCTCCGCCGGCCTCAGACGCGGGCGCGAGCGGTGCAGACTAAAGAAGCAAGAGGATAGGACGAGAGAAGGGTATTTTGGATGTTTATACTGACCGGGCCCACATGTAACGGTGAAAAACGAACAGAACACCGATGGAATGCCTTAGAGAACAGAGATGTTCAGAACGATGGCACTCATGATGGTGTTTTAATGGCTTATGCAGAATTACAAACTTTTTTAATGACATATGTCACAGAACCGACAAATTTATAAGAGCACAAGTACAAAAACAATCGCCGAAACGATCAAATTCTCGCACTTGAGCCCATATAAACCTGGTAGTCAACTGAAATCTCGAAGGATTTTAAACCAACTTGCATACAACCAAGATCACAGTAATTCAACATAACATATCGTATGTTACAACATTCCATAGACGGTTTGCAAATAGGTTACAACACCTCAGAGTCATCGTTATTACAAAACAAGTCTTGTAAAGTATGCGGAAGCAAATAGTTTAACTTACACACCCGAGTTCAAATACAAATACTGGTTTGCTGATCACAACCGGCAAAAGCATTCGGATAAGGGAAACAGAGATCATGCCCATGATCTAGTCTTCGTCACCCGCCGAGTGGAGACAATACTTACAGAATCCCTGATATAGAAGGTCATCTGCAACAAGAGGGAATAAACCCTGAGTACGAGAATGTACTCAGCTAGATTTACCCATCGGAAACCAAAACAAATGACACCAAGGATCATGCATAGCTTAATTTAGTGGATCTGGCTGACACTTTCTTTTTGCGGAAAAGCATAAGTAATAAAGATCAACTCTTGACCTGAACTAGCAGTGACTTTTATCCATTAACCTGTCATCTATATTAGCACCTGTACTAAGCAATCATTTGATTAAGATGCAAACATTAATAACCATATCAGGTATAAATCTTGGCAATATTATCATCATCATCCATTTAACCATATCGTTAAATTAATTGAATCTACGTTGCCGCTGCTCAGTCAAGTTCTCACTATCCAGGAGAGACGGCGATTCGAATCGATTCCTATCTAGCTGGAGGGGTATTCCTAACACAAACCTTGCTTCCTCCGTCAGGGTCGCAAACAAGTCACCTTTGGTACAACTCAGGAGAAAAATAAAAGAGAAGACGCGGGTCCGGGCCGCCCCGCATTCTCAGAGAACCACTATGCCAGGAAGTGCAGGATTTTAAGCACCTGACTCCCCTTGGGCTTACGCCAATGACTCTCCACACATCCTTACTACCTCCAGAATGCATCCAACCCCCACGGTTTCCGGCCTGAGTTGAGCTACTCGGCTTCGCGGTTGGAACGACTTATCCGGCCAGCTAAGTGTTAGGCTACGTTCAACATGACATGAGGACGTACAACGTATCGGTCCTTAAACGACACAGATGAAGTCACTTTATCCAAACCTACACAAGACTCCGCCCGGTCTTAATTCATTATTAACATGGTTCTTTTCCACGATAGCAAATATAGCCAACCATGATCCACCTCATCCTAAAGCTCGCAGGTGATAGGAAATCACCTGACTTCTACCGCACTAAGCATGGCTAAGCATTTAACCCGTTCCTGAACTTAAATAGGATTTAAGTACGATATCTGGACAAGGATGAATATATAATGCAACAATTTATTCCAACCAATTCCTATACTTAATGCATCATCAACAATAAGAGATACTCAAGATGTTTGTAAAAACATGGGAGACTTAATATGCTCTGGAGCTTGCCTTTTAGGAAAGAGGAAGGACGGTGGTCAGGGCACTCGGGCAACTCCTCCTCGGCGGCTGCTTCGTCGATTTCCTGCACCTCGGGCTCCTCCTCCTGGTTGGCTCCCTCGAACTCCAGCAGCGTCACTCCCTCCGGCACACCTATTGCATGAATGCGCAAGATAAATATCATGGATGCACATGAACGAAGCTAAGGATGCTCGGGGAATGCACATGCTTACTGCAGTCCGCATTTTCCGACTTAGGCTCTATTCAAATCACTTTACTTACCAAGTTTATACAATCTAATGTACAATTGCTCGTCTTCAGTTAAGGACCTAGCACCTGCACCTAAGCATGTTCTCAAGTTAGGCTAACACCTAAACAATCAACAAGGACATTGCAACAAGGCATGCACACAAACATTTGTATTTCAGCAAAATAGAAACTATATAGCGGTACAGTAAACTGGCCATAACTGGAGATTTAGAAATCCAAATGACATGCAACAAGACAATTTGGAAAGCTTATGAAATTGTCTACAATTCATTTTCAGACCTCAAGGCATGATTCTAACCTTTACCAGGTCAAATTCTTTAATCAACAGAAATCTGTCTTCACAAGATAGAGAGCAGGAAAAACTGTGATCCAACTTTAAACGACTGTAACTCCTAAACTACTAGGCCAAATGCCACCAAATTTTAACAGGAGCTAGATACATAAGTTCTCTACAACTTTTGTATTCACTAATTTCCCAGAAAACTAAATTATCATAGGAAACTTTGCAAAGTCCCCAGAACTATCTAGAAGGACGTAATGCAAGCAAAATAATTATTAACTTATGTTGCAAACACATAAATGGACAAAACTAGCTTTACTTACTCATCACACATGTCACAAGAACACCAGAAAGTAAGGTGTTCACCATCAACTCATTTCTTTTAATGCCTTTCTTAATTTATTTGATTAATTAAGAGAAATAACAAACATATATGAGAACTACACCATTTAATCTATAAAAATTACAGTAAGTACTACATGCTCCAAGTAGACTACTATAAAAATTTCACAAAATTTGAGCAATCATAACATTCTACACAAAAATGATAAGACATAATGGCTTAAAACGACATAATTAGGAAACCCTAGTGAAAAATGTCAAGCAACAGATTTTATATTTTTCCTAGCATCCTTATGGTACTAGGATAGACCCCACAAAATTTCATGGTCATTGGATTCCTAGATAATTTACAAAAATTCACACAAGGATCATTCAATGATAAAAGGAAAATCTATAATTCAAAAACCATACATGCAATGACTCTCAAATTTTTACCAGAGCTTCTACTAAGCAAGAATAGCTTACCAACAAAATTTCATAATTTTTGAAGCACATGAACTCAAGATATAATTTAAACAAGTTTGCATGCATTTAAAAACACATTTCAAGTTCCTATTTAATTCATCCAAAAATTCCACTACAAGTGTTCATGTCATATTTTTCCTAAATACTAGACTTCACTATGATCCTAAAAAAATTAGAACCACCCAATTTGGATCTATAAATCTGGAGATACAAATTTCACAAAACAGCATTCAAAACTGAAATTATTTGAACTAGCTTTTGAATACACAGTCACTGTCAGCAGGGACCCGCATGTCAGCCGGGCCCGCTTGTCATCGACACCAGAATAGGGGAGACGCTTGCGATGGCGTGGCAGCAGCGTAGCTCACCGATGGTGAGGACTCCGGTGAGATGGTCGGCACCTACATGATCTACGTGACGAGCTGCGTCGAGTGATGCTACCAGAAGGACCTAGAGTTAACCAGAGATAGCTCGTCGCTGGCCAAGGCGGCACGGCGGAGCTCTGGTGGCGGTGTGCTAGCGACGGCGAGCCCCCATTGCCTCTTTCGAGCTCGGTACGAGCTTCATGAGGTCACCATGGAGCTAGCTAGGTAGGAAAAGGAGGATGAGAGGGACCCTAGCTATCCCGACCACGGCGGCCTCAAACTCCGGTGAGGTCACGCTCATGGCGGTGGCAGCGGAAGTGGCAAATGTGCCCTCACCTCGACTTAATAGGCTCAGCTAAGAGGTGGAGGAGGTAGAGAAGGACACAGCAGAGCTTTGGGCTAGCTGGAGGCAGCGTTTTCACAGAGGCGAGGGAGCTAGGCGACGACGCGTGCTTGGCGGCAATGGCGACGGTGCTGCGCTGCTGCTTCGGCGCTGCGGTGAGCGAGTGGAGGCGAAGGAGAGTGAATGCGAGCGCTGGGAACCACGGGCGGATGCTGGGGCCTGTGTTGGCACGCGGCAGCCTGACGTGGCCAGCGTAGTCAGACGGTCGGCGACGCACGGCGTACACGTGGCGTTTGAACTCTGTTGCCGGTCGGTACTGTAGCTTCGTTTCAGTGAAACCGATCGAGCCTGACAGCGTGACTTGGTTAGCTTCCAACTCCCAAATGGTGGCTAGTTAGCAAAATCGGCTTGAAGAAAAAATGTAGAGCTATGATAGGGCTACAACAATGTTTTAGAAACCATCAGCTAATTCTAAAAAAATCATGAGTTACATCAAGCCAAAGTTAGCTCCTTCAAACTGTAATTGCAATCCATACTTAGAAATTTTTCTAAGTGTTGAATCAGCCCTCAACACTGACTTGTGGGACCTTTTTGAGCATGTTCTGCACATTTTCATGAGTTGGTCATAAAATAACTTTTGTTCCTTAGATAATTTGCTACAACTTTGCTTTAGGTTGCTCAGACATGCAAATACTCTAAGTTGTACTTTTTAAACAGTCAAACAAAAGAGTTCAGGGTCAATACAAGTCAAACCATCCCTTGAAAGCATAATTAGGCAATATGGTCAACATAAACAATGTTCCTAATGACATTCTAAGTGTAGCTAAGTTGTTTAAAAGGATAATTAGCCACACCACACATTGATCACCCCAAATCAAGCATCACAAGCATTGAAACAAGGAAGAACAAGTGAAATGTTGCCTTTGTTTCAAAGCCATGTTTCATATGTTTCATGATTTTGTTGCATGGTACTAACTAACCATGTTTCACTAGAGTGAGTTGCACATGTTGCACTTGAGTGTTGCACACTATTCATTTCATAAAATTAACACACATGAAATATAACAGTATGCTGCAATGTTTCGAACACATGTTTCATGCCATATAAGCTCATGAATGGATGAATGATGCTCATGTTCATGAAATGCAAGTGCAAATGTGGAAGCCAAACACCTGGGGTGTTATAGCCCTCCCCCCTTATAAAAATCTTGTCCCGAGATTTGACAAGCGTACCATTGTTGATAGAATTCCTTATAACCGTCCCTCAAATAATCTTCTCTTTCCCACGTTGCATCGCGTTCACTACCCTGATTACTCCACATGACTTTGTAAAACTTGACCACCCGACTCCGAGTCACTCACTCACGAGTGTCAATCACTCGGACCGGCTTTTCTTCAAAGGTCAAATCAGATTTTAACTCAATATCCCCCAGTGGAACTCTCTCTTCAGGGACGCGAAAACATTTCTTCAGTTGGGATACATGAAAGACAACTTCAGGGACGCGAAAACATTTCTTCAGTTGGGATACATGAAAGACATTGAAGATAGCACTCATCTCAGGAGGTAATTGGATCTTGTACACTACCATACCACTTTGTCCAATGATTTCAAATGGACCAACATATCTCGACGCAAGCTTTCGCTTCACACCAAAGCATTGGACACTTTCGGCCATACAAAGCTTCAAACGGTGCCATCTTGATACTCTCTTGATAACTATTATTGTACGAGAATTCAGCTAGGGGCAACCACTTTTCCCATGAACCCTTAGCCGAGATGACACATGCTCTCAACATATCTTCTAAGATTTGATTCACTCATTCAGTTTGCCCATTGGTTTGCGGATGATAGGCAGAGCTTCTTACTAACTTAGTTCCTAATAATCCGTGTAAGTGCTCCCAAAAGCGAGCAGTGAACTGTGGTCCTCTGTCAGAAACAATAGTATGAGGTATCCTATGAAGTCGGACTATCTGATTGAAGTACAACTCAGCATAATCAGTGGGACGGAAATCTATGCGGACATGAATGAAGTGTGCAGACTTGGCCAGACGGTCTACAATCACCCAAATGGAGTTAAAATTCCTCTGAGTAGTAGGGAGTCCAACAATAAAATCCATACTTATCTCCTCCCATTTCCAACCTGGAATAGAGAGTGGCTGGAGCAATCCAGCTTTCATGTGCATGGCTTTAACTCTACAACAAGTGTCACACCTAGCCACATAAGCAGCTATCTCTTTCTTCATCTTTGTCCACCAAAAGTGAGGCTTCAAATCATGATACATTTTGTTACTACTAGGATGAATAGATAATTTTGAGGAATGCGCTTCGGATATGATTTGATTTCTAAGCTCTCTATCCTTTGGAACCACCAACCTATCCTTGAACCATAACACGTCATTCTCATCTACCCAAAAATATTTGGTTTCTTGCTCTTTCATCTTGCACTTGATGTGGAACACACCTGGATCTGCCTTCTGTAGCTTGATAATTCGACTCTGTAGAGTACAACTGACAGTGATGTTGTAAAGGACTATAGGATGTAGGAGTTTTGACAAAGGGAAGTCACTTTCAATCAAAGAGTGGCAATGAGATTTCCTGCTTAAGGCATCCGCGACGATGTTTGCCTTGCCAGGGTGATAGTGCACTTGGAGGTTATAATCCTTGATCAACTCGAGCCATCTTCTCTGATGCATATTCAACTCAGGTTGAGTGAAGATGTACTTAAGACTTTTATGATCAGCATAGATGTTGCACACATTGCCGAGCAAATAATGTCTCCAGGCCTTCAAAGCATGAACAACTGCAGCGAGTTCTAAGTCATGCATTGGATAGTTCACCTCATGCTTCCGAAGTTGGCGAGAGGTATAAGCAATGACTCTACCCTCTTGCATAAGAACACCTCCTAAACCTGTACCTGATGCATCGCAGAACACATCAAAAGGTTTCTCGATATCCGGTTGTGCCAAAACCGGAGCCGAAGTTAGAAGGGTTCGTAGGGTGTGAAAAGCCGCATCACACGCGGAAGTCCAAACAAACTTCATGTCTTTTTGCAGCAACCGAGTCATAGGCTTGGCTATTTTAGAGAAATCCAGGATGAAGCGACGATAATAGCCAGCCAACCCCAGAAAACTCCAAACCTCGTGCACCGAGATTGGAGCCTTCCAGTCCAACACTTCTTGCACCTTGGTGGGATCCACCATAATTCCACCATTGGACAACACATGCCTGAGAAAAGGTACCTCACGAAGCCAGAATTCACATTTGCTGAACTTTGCATAAAGCTTGTGTTCCCGCAGTCTAGTGAGAACCACTCGCAAATGTTCAACGTGATCTTCTTCATTCTCAGAATAGACCAAGATATCATCTATAAATACCACCACAAATTTGTCCAACTCGGGCATAAACACCGAATTCATCAGATACATAAAATGTGTGGGGGCATTGGTCAATCCAAAAGACATAACAAGATACTCATAAAGACCATATCTTGTAGAGACTATAGTTTTTGGAACATCCTCAGGCCAAATTTTGATTTGATGATAACCATATCTCAAATCAATCTTGGAAAAGACTTTTGCTTTAGACAACTGATCGAATAAGATATCTATCCATGGCAGAGGGTACTTATTCTTGATTGTGACTGCATTCAAAGGCCTATAATCTACACACATGCGTAGTGATTGATCCTTCTTCACAAAGATAGCCGGACACCCCCACGGAGATGAACTAGGACGGATAAGGCCTTTCTTTAGAAGTTCATTCAACTGGGTCTTAAGTTCGGCTAGTTCATTGGAAGGCATTCTATAAGGTCTTCTAGATATGGGTGCTGTACCAGGAAGCAACTCTATCTTGAACTCTATGTCCCAATCCGGGGTAATCCGGGCAAATCATCGGGAAAAACATCCAGAAAGTCACACACTACAGGGATATCTGCCATAGCCTTTGCTTGCACCGCATTTGCCGCACAAGAAAGATTGATGTCCCTGGGTAGTTGCACCAGAAAACCTTCCTGATTACAAGGATCTCTGAGCATGACTACTCTAGTAGATGTATCAATAAGCACCCCGTGACTGCTCATCCAATTCATTCCCAATATCACATCAATTCCTAGACCCGGTAAAACTACCAGATCAACTTGATAACTTCGTCCCTCTATCTCAAGCTGTATGTCCCTGACTACGAGCTTAGTTAGGATAGTACCACTGGCAGCCCTAATACAATAACCCTCACCCTCAATAGTGTATGTTTTCTGCATAAACTTGGATGCAAATGCGGGACTAATAAAAGAATGTGAAGCACCCGAATCAAATAGTACAACTGTAGGGTGTTGATCAATCAGAAACTTACCAGTAGTTACTACCTCTCCTGAAGGAACATCAGCAATATTGGTGTAGTTCACCTGCCCCTGACGGCCACCTTGGTTATTCTTCTTAGGGTAAGGACACTTCCTTGCCCAGTGACCTATCTTGTTGCAGTTCCAGCATGGCATGTTGCTTGGAGGAACATTGGAGCTGCCTTGACTGGTAGTCCCCTTTGGAAGAGCAACTGTAAAAGCCTTGCGAAACCCAGTCTTGCCTGGATTCTTCTTCAGCAGTGGGCGGAACTTAGCAGCTGATGCTGGAGGGTGGAATGGAGCCTTATGTGTGACTGGAGCCTTAGACTATGAGGCACTCGCCTCATAGGCTCTCTTGCGGTTCTTTGAAGCAGCATATATAGCATTGTTGTTCTCTTGGGATAGAGCATCACTAACAAACTCATTAAAATGAGCACACTTACCATTTCCCATAGTCTTCATCAATTTGGGGCTAAGTCCCCGCTTGAAACTTATGATCTTTTTGGCATCAGTGTCAACAAACTCAGTAGCATACCTTGCAAGGTTATTGAAAGCCTGCAGGTATTCATTCAAGCTCTTGTTCCCCTGGGTCAGCTTCATAAACTCCGTATGCTTGATTGCCATGAGACCAGGAGGAATATAATTTCCCCTGAAAGTAGACTTGAACTGATCCCAAGTGATTTGGGCATTAGCGGGCATAGTGGACCGATGATGACTCCACCAAATACTAGCTGGCCCATGTAGTTGGTGAGACACATACTCAGTCTTCAGCACCTCAGTCAAGCGAAGCAGATAGAACTTATGCTCAAGAGTGTTCAACCACTCATCAGCTTGTAGGGGCTCCTCAGCCTCCTTGAAGATCAGGGGTTTCGTGTCAAGGAAATCTTTGAAGTCACTGTATTGATTTGGTTCCGGTCCTTGGCGTGCACCACGACCATCACGATTTGCAATCGTGCGGAGAGCCTCAGCCATAGTGCGCTGTCCTTCCACAAGAATTGCCATCAATTCCGCTGGTGTGGGTGGTGGTGGCGGTGGAAGGTCATCATCATCACCAGCCGCACTAGTGGAACGAGTGCGAGGCATCTGCAATTATGCGCAACCAGCAATTATTGGTGATGTTAGTACATTGGAGAGGAACAATGTAATTACGCCAAACTAAATTTACTGGAGAGAATGTAAAATTCATACAATAACAGAGGCAATACTTCATTCTCTAATCACCACATCATCAATTAGATTACTAGCGCCATACGCAGTGCATTCCAACATGATAGGTTTTAAACTTAACCAACAAGATATGCATCCCGAAGGGAGTGGATTAAAGTACATTGCATGCCAAGTTTGAATTAAAAAGGTACATCCAACATCAGTCATCGTACTTAAGTCCATTACATCAATGACTGCAAAAGCTTAAACTAGTGAGACTTGCTAACTAACTACTCATCGAAGTGATCGCTGTCCACATCGGAGACACCTTGGACTTCTTCTGGATCTTCCTCTTCTTCTTCATTTGCCGGTTCAGCTGCATTGTCATCCATCTGCACGTCCTCTTCTTCTTCATTGGCCTCAATCACTTGAGGTCCACCCACATTAGGATACCTTGGTATGGGGTGAGGAATAGGAAACAGACGGTTGTTCAGTTGATGGTGCTCAACCTGAAGCTCTTCAAGCTACTCTTGGAGTTCTTGCTCCCTTTGGAAAGCATTGTGGTTAGCCATGATCTAGCCCTGACGTCTTTCTTCTGCTAACTCTAAGGCTGCATCTCTATGACGGGTCACACGATCCAACTCCTGTGCTGCCTCATCTCTCTCTCTATGGTGAGGTTCATCAGCTGGTTATGAAGCTCGTCTCTCTCGCGTGCTGTTTGACCCCACTATTGCAGGAGATAATTTGCAATACCCCGGATCGCATCTACTTCTTGCTGAGCTCGCCCACATGCATCCGCCCTACGGCGATACTTGCGGGCACGCAACCTGAACTTGTGCTAGGCTGCCATTGCCTTGCCAGCTTCTTCTAGCACACTAGAAAGGGTGTCCTGCCTGACTCGACAAAGCTTCAAGACGGCCATCATAGCACTCATTCCAGCATTGTCGCTCTGAACACGTTCACCACGGCCTCGAACCAAGGCCTGGCCAACCTCTTGAGTCCACTCAGCCTCAGTAGGAGCCACTTGGGGAATGGATGAAGCTAGTCCACCCACTAACTCATCCCCGAAGCTCTGTGCTATATCCATAAGCACATCAAGGGCAGCAACTTGAGCGGCTTCCCATGGGCTTTGCCCATCAGTCTCAATGCTCCACCCATGCCACAACGACCTCGTGGGGTTCTACGGCACTATAAAGGTCACAACGTACTAAGGTACATCTCCCAATGGTACCACCTGCCTCCACGTGTAGCGGGGTGCCTCCGGGTACCCAACTAAACTGAGCACCCTCCAGAGCAAGGTGGGCGTACCAAACTGGCCCAAAAAGGTGCTGCTACCAGTAGGAAATACGGGCGCGGCCATCTGTATCAAAAAGGGATTCAACTCACGTGAGAGGATTATTTTGCTGAGAGATTGAACTTAATACTTGGGATAAGCAATTATAAGGGAGGGAGTAATGCAATATGAATGACATGAGTGAATATGATGCATGCTCGTTCCGTACGTCCTCACAAACCTAAGAAAATTTAAGTTTTAGCGGAATATACGGTGGCATACATACGTTCTCTCAATTAGCGGTAACTAGTCGATCTACACGGTGCATGGTTAGCGTACCTGCAGCAAACTTCATTGCAGCCCAACCCAACAAGATATAATGCTAATAACAAAAGTAGTAACTAAGATACTCTCCATATATACATCCCTAGATATATATACTTTGGTACCCAAACTACCCTTTAGATGTACCCACAATTAAGTACCTTCATATATACATGTATGCAACATGTAAATACTCCAGTAACCACAACTAACTCTCTCCTAGACCGACGGTTGGACGGTCATGCTCTCACAACTCACACTTACCTTAGCGTAGAGGCAATTGATCCATACATTACCATTCAAACGAATGGCACCCATGCAATATCACGCCACATGGACGACGAAATAGAAACAATCAATTTCCCCCAAGTTAGTAATTATATATAAGCCACCTAGAAGTCCTTAAGTGGGCTACAAGGGATGTGATCACCAGTACACTATAAATTTTTTGATTTTTGAACACTTATATATAACTATAAGTTGAAAACCGTTTTCACAACAAAAGCTTTTGTTTTAAATACCCGTTGACATGTTTAGTGTTGAATCTAGCTCTGATACCATTCTGTAACGTCCCGCCTCTACAAGACCGGGCCCGCTTACATCTAGCAGCTTTTCTAGGATATAGACTGCCATCACAGACCCACACAAATCTTTTCTGCGCACTTTGTCCTCACTCATGCGCGCCCGAGAAGGACTTTCCGGTCAGTCACCCATCCTAAAATTGCTCTAGACCAAGCACGCTTAACCTCAGAGTTCTTTAGAGATGGGCTTTCGAAAAAAAAGTTGCAACTTATTGGTATGAGTATCCTATTAATCCTGTTAAGCCCTGGGCCGGGATGTTACATCCTCACCCCCTTAAGAGACCGACGTCCTCGTCGGTCAATCCGAAGACAGGAACGCCCCCTCTTGGCCACATCCGTGTGTCCAGTGCCAGCGCATGTGCCATGCCGTGTGACCACTCTAGGACCACTCCAGCCATGCGCACCATGCCTACGCAACTACGACACACACGCCTGTGAAACCGCGAGAGTCGGCTCTGATACCATTCTGTAACGTCTCGCCTCTACAAGACCGGGCCCGCTTATATCTGGAAGCTTTTCTAGGATATAGACTGCCCTCACAGACCGACATAAGTCTTTTCTACGCACTTTGTCCTCACTCATGCGCACCCGGGAAGGACTTCCCGGTCGGTCACCCATCCTAAAATTGCTCTAGACCAAGCACGCTTAACCTCAGAGTTCTTTAGAGATGGGCTTCCAAAAAAGAAGTTGCAACTTGTTGGTATGAGTATCCTATTAATCCTGTTAAGCCGTGAGCCGGGATGTTACATCCTCACCCCCTTAAGAGACCGACGTCCTCGTCGGTCAATCCCAAGACATGAACGTCCCCTCTTGGCCACATCTCCCAGTCGCTCCCTTGGCTCCGGTGGTGCAGCCCCGTTCTCTCCGGCCTGCCGTCCCTCGCGGCCACCAGCCCAAGCACGCCGTGGCGGTCACGAGATCCAGAAAGCCATCTCGTACCTCCTGCAGTTATGAGCAGCAGATTGGTTGCTTCAGTACTTTCCTTTTTCTTTGAGAAAGCTTCGATTCAATCCTTCCTAATTTTGATCCGTGCTCATGGTCTTCGGCCCCATCCGTCCGATTGTCCGTCCATCTGCAGCTGTGCCATCTCCGTCGATCTGCAGAGTGAGCACAAGCTGTGCTGCAGCCGCGCCGTTAGTGGCGGATCCATATTCATGGCTATGGGTGCGGCTGCCCCCACAAGAAATTAGAAAAACAGGGATCATATTTAATTTTTCATCTAATATGCAGCCATACGATAAAAAACTATGCATCCACAAAGCAAGCGCACCTCTCTTAAATTTACTTAGCTCTACCACTGTGCGTCATCCCTCTCTGGCCGGTGTCAGTGTAGCATGTGCAGCAAGCCGGAGTGGCCGCCTCTCCCTCGAGCTAGCGCGCAGCATGGTGGCCGCCGGCCGCCTCATCCTGGACGAACGGGAGCATGCTGGGAAGAGAGAAGTGAATGACATATGGGCCATGTATGACATGTAGGTCCGCTGACAATAGCTTTTGCAAAAGCCATAGTTGTTCAACCAAATGGTCTTCTGTCTTTTCCACGGCTACTTTTTCAAAGCCCATAGCTCACAGCAGCTTTTCTAAAAGTCACAACTCAACCAAATAGGGCTTAATGTTTTGGTAAAGGCTCAAAGTATGTTGTATGCGGACTCAAAACCTACTTGTAATAGGAGTGCATGACTTAAGAAAGACGTGCTATTAGGACTTTTATTTCTTTTAGGGTTTAAGTGTACAATCCTACTAAGAGCAGAACTCTACTTGCATGCATGAGGGCTTTGAAGAAGACTACGACCTAGATGGATCCACTAGCTGCTAATAGTTCGTAACTAATATTAGCTAGTTTGGCCTAGCTCTATGGATCCAAACAAGATCTATATATATAAACAAAAGGTAGAGACCATATGTATCAACCAAGTGAACACAAAGAGTCTCATCTAAAACTTGCAAGTACCTGTTTGAGGAACAACCAAAGCTGATGGCTCGTCAAATGCTAATGGCACTCCCTTGAGAGCCTATCGCTATGTCGTTGTGTCATCTAGTGCCTGTTTGGATGGACTAGGACTAACAACTAGTCATATTAGCTCCTATAAGTGGACTAGTGAACTAACAACTAGTTCATGACTAGTGGACTAACAATTAGTCCGTCTATTTAGATGCTTAGGGACTAAAAATTAGTCAACTAGTTGTTAGTTCTATGGATCCAAACAGACCCTTACAAGTGCAGTCATCTCTACTTAACCCTCAACTGCTAATTATTACAACATATGTCTAATATAATTCCTTTAGTATAAATTAAGTATTCAATGCATACACAATAATGCCTACCTTGGTGAATATTTCGCCACATTGAAGAATGTTATCCGCAGAACTCTGGACTTGAGTTCTCGTCTTTGCCTTCATAAAGACCAGCCCAATGAGTTTGACTTGGCCTCAATCAGATCACCTTGAGAGACCTCTGTCCTCGCAACTCCAATCCATCCCAGTGGCTCCAACTTGAATAATATGCATCATTGCAACTTGTACATATGCAATGCCATCTCTCTACTATCTAGAAGAGATTAGTGTCATTGTCTGACTCACTGATGCTGCAATATTAGCACTTGCCTTCTTCCTCCTTAGATATGCATAATGGAACATGCCCACTCAAGGTTCACTTTATCGATAGAAAAATATACAGGAGGCCACTGATAAATGGATTTCAGAAAAATTATTGGTCAAAACAAACACAAAGGGCTAAATTTCTCAAGAAGTCAAAGCATTTTACACCAAGAACGAACTAGCCCAATTACATGTTTTATCGGAATTTTATTGCCAACAAACTTTTCCCTGGCCCCGACTGCAATAGATACGTGAAATACCACTACGGTTTTCTGAAGAAACTTGGGTAATTTGACTTACACAGAGGCCCCTTTTGAATTTTACTTTTCAGCTTGGACGACGACCTGATCTGTTCAGCCAATTTGGACTGTGTGAAACGGAACAAGGAATCCTTGCAAGGAAAACAGTAATGCTGGATGGTGATTGGTCCAGTTCGATTAGAACGATAGTGTGGTTCTTGGATGCATCCATAGCAAAAGAACATTGACCAAAGACTAGAAGCTAGGCGGCCAATGAATTGGGAAACACAGTTTTATGCGTACTCTCACCATGTTTTTTACTCTTTCCAGCTTCCGGGCTGGGCTTGATGAGAGCTGACCTGTTTTGGTCTCTTGGTCTTGGGATGTGACTGTGAGTGTGACATAACATCCTCCTCTATTTATACCATCCAGTCTATTGTCTTGGTGGCCAACGCAAACTAAACTTTGCATGCTGGTAGCCACTTCTCCTCCTCATGGCCCGAGCAATAAACCTGATCTCCTTGTTGCTGTGCTTCTGTTCCCATGCGCTGCCGTCCCTGGGGAGCAAGAACAACAGCTCCACCTCCACAGACGAGCTTGCTCTCCTCTCCTTCAAGTCCATGGCGTCTTCAGGCCAGTCCAGCTTGCTGGCTTCTTGGAACACGTCCAGCCACTACTGCAACTGGCCAGGAGTGGCCTGCGGCAGCCGGCACCCCAGCAGGGTGGTCGCCCTGCGACTGGCCTCCTCCAACCTCACCGGACAAATCAGCCCCTTGTTGGGCAACCTGTCCTTCCTCCGGGAGCTGGTCCTCGACGGCAACAAGCTCACCGGGCCGATACCGCCGGAGCTCGGCCATCTTGGCAGGCTTCAGGTGCTGAACATGAGCAAGAATCTTCTGGAAGCAAGCGTTCCCAGGACCCTGGGAGGATGCAGAGAGCTCAAGAGGCTTGATCTACATGACAACCATCTCCAAGGTGAGATCCCACACGAGATCGGCGCCTTGCAAAACGTGGTCTCCTTGAGTCTGAGCAAGAACGGCTTGGCAGGAGAGATACCTCCATCTCTAGCAGGATTGACATCCATCAGAAAGTTATCTCTGTACGCAAACAGATTATCGGGCGACGTACCACCTTTTCTGGGCAATCTAACCAGCCTCCAGATTCTTGAGCTCCATGAAAACATGCTGTCAGGTACCATCCCTTCGTCCCTGGGCATGCTGCCCAGTTTGTCTGGGCTCAGCTTAGGCTTCAACAATTTGAGTGGCCTCATCCCAGATTCCATCTGGAACATTTCCTCGCTTGTTCGGCTCTCTGTCAGTCATAACATGCTGAGTGGAGCAATTCCTCGAGATGCATTCAATAATGTTCCCCGTCTGCAGGAGTTATTCATGGATTTCAACCAGTTCGATGGCCCGATCCCGGCCTCGATATCTAACGCTTCTGACATGGTGATGCTTCAGCTCATCAACAATTCTTTCGGTGGAGTTCTTCCGACAGCGCTGGGAAGACTAGGAAACCTCAGTTTCCTGCAGCTCAGTGTGAATTTTTTTGAAGCCAAAAAACCAAGAGACTGGGAATTCATAACTGCTCTAACGAATTGCTCTCAGTTGCAGGTTATGGAAATGTTCCTGAACAGTTTTGAGGGGTTGCTTCCTGCTTCAATTTCCAATCTTTCTTCTTCGATACAAATTCTTAACTTAGCAGCCAATGACATCTCGGGAAACATTCCTGATGACATCGGCAACCTCGTTGACCTGCAAACTCTGGCTCTCGCTGAGAACGACCTCACAGGATCTCTTCCCTCTTCCTTGTGCAGTCTTAGAAACTTGGTCAGGCTTTACCTAGTCGGGAACGGCATATCCGGGACAATCCCACTGGCCATAGGAAATCTTTCAGAACTGTCTTTGCTTGACCTCAGTTTTAATGACATTAGCAGTACAATACCAAGCACGCTTGGAAACCTCACAAAGCTGTCACAGCTGGGTCTTTCACGGAACTACTTGACTGGCCCAATTCCTAGAGAAATATTCAGCATCTCCACGCTTTCCATTGGTTTGGATCTGTCTAACAACAACTTGGAGGGATCACTGCCACAGGAAATTGGGAATCTAAAAAATCTCGTACAGTTCTATGCAGAATCGAACAGCTTATCAGGGGAAATCCCTAGCACCATAGGTGAATGCCAACTTCTCCAGTATATCTTTCTTCAGAACAACACCTTGAATGGCAGTATTCCATCCTCCATGAGCCAAATGAGCGCTCTAGAATTTCTTGACCTCTCCAGGAACAGTTTGTCAGGCCAGATACCCAAGTCCTTAGGGAACCTTACCACGCTCCAACACCTCAACCTTTCATTCAACAACCTAGCTGGACAAGTGCCAGATTTTGGCGTTTTCGCAAACATCACTGCAATCTCAATCCAAGGCAACCACAAACTTTGTGGTGGCATTCAAGGTCTGCATTTGAAACCATGTCCTGTTCCTGTACAATTATTGCCAAAGAAAAAACATAAATTCCTAGTGATTCCTATCGTTATTTCTGTATTAGTGACAGCACTAGTCATACTAGCCTTGCTCTGTATGTTACTTATTTGGCGCAAGAGAACAAAAAAAGCTATTCCATCAGCAGAGTCCAAGCAAGGCCACCCGTTGATCTCTTATTCACAGCTACTAAGAGCAACAAATGATTTCTCAGAAGCAAACTTATTGGGCTCAGGATCATTTGGATCAGTCTACAAAGGAGAATTGAATTTGCAAGACTGTGGAAGTACAAATCTTGTTGCTGTGAAAGTACTGAAACTTCAAACTCCGAAGGCGCTCAAGACTTTCACTGCTGAATGTGAAGCACTACGAAATATGCGACACCGGAATCTTGTCAAGATAATTACAGTTTGCTCTAGCATTGATGCCATGGGGAATGATTTCAAAGCAATTGTGTATGACTTCATGCCCAATGGCAGTTTAGAAAGTTGGCTACATCCAGACAGAAATGGTCTGGAAGAGCAAAGATACTTGAACCTCTTGGAAAGAGTGACTATACTCCTTGATGTGGCTTATGCGTTGGATCACCTTCATTGCCATGGACCCACACCTATTGTACATTGTGATCTCAAGTCAAGTAATGTGCTCTTGGATGCTGATATGGTAGCCCGTGTTGGAGACTTTGGGCTTGCTAAGGTTCTTGTTCAGGGAAGCTCGTTGTTGCAACAGTCGTCAAGCTCGGTCGGATTTAGAGGCACAATTGGATATGCTGCTCCAGGTTAGCCTAATAAATATGTTTTCATTCTTTTTTGTTATATTCCATCATTGCTGCCTAGATGTTTGTAGATTGCAGTGGAAAAAATAATGGTGGTTTTCCAGGGAAAAATTACTAGCCACTTTATTATAAATTTAGAATTTTTTGTGTTGCAAAGTCTAATATTTTTAAAATACCCAATTAATGCAACAGAGTATGGTGCTGGAAACATGGTGTCGACACATGGAGACATTTACAGTTACGGAATTTTGGTCCTGGAAACAATAACTGGAAATAGGCCTACTGAAAGTAGATACAGACAAGGATTGATGAGCCTCCGTGAACACGTTGATCTAGCCCTCCGTGATAGAACAATGGATGCCGTCGACACACGCCTGTCTGCGGACCTTGAAAATGAGCTCCACACCATGGGTGATGATTGTTCATACAAGAGGAAGATGGATGGTGTTGCTGCACTTCTGAGTCTTGGAGTGTCCTGCACTCAGGAACTGCCATCAGGCAGAATGCCAACGGAAAGTATCATCAAAGAGCTACTTGCAATCAAAGATTCGCTCCTGAGAGAACACCGAACATCACTAGGTGGATGATACGGCAATGCGCCAATGCCTGACAGTTTCATGTGCAAAAGGAATATTTTCCTTTTCAAGTGTCTGAAGAAGCTTATTCCAGCAGCAGCATTTTCTACAAGGTACTAATAATTAAGGTAGAGCGTGGATGGTTTTTTTTTTGGATCTTTTCCAAAGTTATTATAACACAGTACAGCTGAGTTAGTTTGTAAGACTGGAGTGATTATATAACTTAATGTTACATGGTCGCCTAGAGATGCTACTAATATAATATGCCAGTACGTTGCCTGCACCTTTTGTGTGATAATGTAATCACATCTGTTTTCAATATTCGTCGAAATTTTGTCTCTTATGAATGTCTTCAATATTTGTCTTGATGTCATGTGAGAAATTCTGATTACGGCCGGCCCTGGCCTGTTTCCAAAATCTGATCACCGGCACCGCTCACTTTGTTGTTCACCTTGGCAATTGACCCCCTCCATAAAGTGGTGGAATTCACAGCACAATTTTCGTTAGAAAAAAAGAATTCACAGCACAATGGTGCATTTTTAAGAACGGTACTGCTTAAAGACATGAAACTCACCTCTTCCAACTCGTAAGGAAAAACAAAACGGTGCACCAAGGAACTCGCAGAAGACGCCTGGATTACGCCCTTGAGGGGAAAGATCACCACAGCTACACAAGTTGAAGAATTCATCTCCCTCTGGATCTGTGTGCATGACATTCAGCTACAGCTAGAGGTTGTGGAACAAATCAATAGGAAATGACCACCGATAGACGGTATAGCACCAAATTGGCTTCAGGGCCGAATTCGTAGGCTCCCACCGCAGGTTCAAAACGAACACCATTTGGCAAGCACCATTCACAACTGGCCACACCAAGACTCCTGTGTGCTTTGTAATGGCCTAATGGAAACCAGCTACCATCTTTGCCTCACATGTCCCTTTGCGCAAGAGGTTTGGAAGCATATCTTGTCTTGGGAACACATGGCAAACGTCAACATGGCTCAACAGGCGAGCTTCACAATGGTAGGAGATTGGTGGGAACACACATTGACCTTAATCCCCAAAGAACAAAAGAGAATGTTCAACAGGCTAGCTATCTACACGACTACACCTGGTGGAGCCTCAGAAAAGAGCAGAACCGTAGGATTTTCGATAATATCCACTCCACACCTCTTCAAGTAGTTGGACAAATCAAAGAGAGCGTACCTATTCGAGGGAGGGGGGGTGGAACACTCACGTTTCACTTAACTATTTCTGGCGCGGGTCATTTTGGACCCAGGCAAGCTTCTCTTGGGGTGGTTTGTGGTTTTGTTAGCACCCTACTTTGTATATAAAGCTTTTCTACCTTAATTGTTAGGCAAAGCTCCTGCCTTTTTTTCAAAAAAAACATGAAACTATGCGACGTTCTTTATGCATATGATATGATGAGGCCATTTTTGTGATCCACTAAGCCCATGCTCCGTAAATAAGGTTATTTGGAGGCTCACCATGTCCAAGACAAGCTCAAGATCATTCCTCAACAATCATCCTAAAAAAGAAACCCTAACCGAAGGCGCTATAAAAAGTAGAATAATCGATGATTCTGGCTAAGATTCCGCACTATTTTGCAACCTAGTGATGCACTAGGTTGAGGAAGCTGAGAACAGATCGCCATGGTTTCCAAAAAGAATCTTTCTTGTGATCTGGAGACCACTGCTGGAAAATGGTCTTTACATGATGGAAGGATTTACAGCAATATCATAAAGTAGCCCCAATGATTAGTGACGGCAAGGAATGAAAGGTGACAAGGACAATCTTATTTCTTCTGCGTTAAGTGAAGGAAGTTAATCACCTACTCTCTGTCCTTTTTTAGTTATCGGTACGGTATTCGTGCCGGTCAAATTTTCTTATGTTTAGCTAGATTTGTAAAAAAAAATATTAACAATACTCGTACCACACAATAAGTTTATCATGGAAATAGATTCAACGATCTATCTAATGATACTAATTATTTACCATAAATATTAACATTTTCTTATGTATTTGATCAAAGTTGAGTATATTTAATTTTTCGAGAAGCGAGAACAACAGTTAAAAGGGGACCGAGAGAGTAACTTTCGAACCTATTTTTTAATTAAATATAATCAGTTAGATCTTTCCTTCCTCTTTTTTTGAATAAAGAAATACAACTATCCATGTATCCATTCGGTATCCCGTATCCATTCGTTCGTTAGTGCTGTCAGGCATTCTTTTAGGGCTGCCTTTGTCCTGTTGTCCCCCACTTGCCAATTTGCCATGTAGACGCTATATGCAACATGCGAGACTGACTGTCCAATGACAATGAGCCACTGAATATCAGTTGCTGCCAAAGACTGCCTATCGTTTGCCTTTGGACCACTGGATGACCCGGAAACCAACAACTACTCCGGTATCTAGTCATGGTTTGTTTGAAGAAGCATCATTATGAGTTACATAATCTAACAAGATATTGTACGATCATATAAATTACACTAACTATTCATATGTTTAAAATTTTAGATTATATTTTTATGATTACAAACTTATAATCATTGAACAGGACATTAGATTACAAATCTAACTGTATCAAGTTTGTATTCAATAGTCAAATTTATTGGCTAAATTAGTGGTCAAAGATTTGTTTGAATCTTGATATACGTGAATGCCTTATAAACCAGACTAGAGGGACTAACCCGGACGAAGAGGTACTCGGTTCCATGCCAAAATTTTTGCTTCTTGTTTCCGTGAAGAGCTGGTTTCTTACTAGAAACCTAGCTGAAGAGGTACTCAGTTCCTGCCAAAAGCCCAAAATCGCTAAGAAATGACTGCCCATTAAGGACAACTCCCAACCATGACCCTGTGCGCTAGGTTTGAATTCGGTTGTGACGCCGGATTTAGACCCGACAATCACTACTGGAAACCGATACTTTGCCGAGTACCGGAGGCTTTGCCGAGTGTATTTTATCAGGCACTCGGCAAAGACGGTCTTTGCCGAGTGCCAAATAAAATACACTCGGAAAAAAAAACACTCGGCAAAATGCATCTTTGCCGAGTGCTTTTTTTCTGGCACTCGGCAAATATGTATTTTGCCGAGTGCTATTTTTCGGCACACGGCAAAATGCGTCTTTACCGAGTGCCTTTTTCTGGTACTCGGCAAAGATGTATTTTGCCGAGTGCCTTTGTTTTGGCACTCGGCAAAGAGACATTTTACCGTGTGCATTTTTTTTTGGCCCTCGGCAAATCAGTTTTTCAAAGCAATTTTTGAGGCCCTAAATGAATTCAAATGAAAAACTTTTCAACTACAAAGTTGTATAACTTCTCAAGATCTACAAAGTTTATTTTGGTCATTTCTTTATTTGACAAAGCGACAATAACGTTGTTTATAAAATCTACATCTCTCATATCTCTCATATTAGTTTTATGAAAGTAGAAGAGAAATATATAAGATTTGTGAACAATGTTCCTACCACTATGTCGGATGAACAAATGACCAAAATAAACTTTGTAGATCTTGAGAAGTTATGAAATTTTGTAGTTGGCAACATTTTGATTTGAAATCATCTTGTCATGCAAAAACGACGTTTGAATTTAAAAAATTTAAAATTTGAATTTTTCAAAAGACCTCGGATGGAAAAACTTCCTAAATGAAAATTGTAGATCTCCAAAAGTTATGAAACTATGTAGTTGACAACTTTTTGATTTGAAATCATCTTATCATGCAAAACTACGTTTGAATCTCTCAAATTTGAAATTCGAATTTTTCAAACGACCTCGGATGGAAAAACTTCCTAAATGAAAATTGTAGATCTCGAAAAGTTATGAAACTTTGTAGTTGACCACTTTTTGATTTGAATTCGTTTAGGGCCTCAAACAAGCAATTTACTCTCGATTTAGTATAATATATGAGGATAGATAACGGAATATAGACACAAGTGATAGTGTAGTGTAGTAGTAGAACAACAGACACATGAGGGAGAGGTCGTGAGTTCGAATCCCACCGGCCACGTTAGCCGCAAATTTAGCGCAAAAAATGCACCGACTTCGATGAAGACGGGCGCTGGCTGGTGGCGGCCTCCCCCGAAAAAAAAATTGAAAAATTTTGCTATTATTTTTGGGTTTTTTTTCGCATTTTCAATTTGCCGAGTGTAAATCTTTGCCGAGTGCTTTTCCGGCACTCGGCAAAGGCTTTGCCGAGTGCCCGACAAAAAGCACTCGGCAAATAGCTGTTTGCCGACAAAAAAGATGCCGTATGTTGTATGCCAAGTGTTACACTCGGTAAAACAATTGCCGAGTGTTTTTTGGCCATTGCCGAGTGCCCCTGGCACTCGGCGAAATGACTGTATCCCGTAGTGAATGATTCATGGACCTGGAGTAGCGAGCCCATGAGGATTAAGCAATAGTACATTAACAATTCCATTCTAATCTCCTACAGTCGAAGGACTCTCTAGTACACAGACTAAAGACTGGTATGGCAAAGCTCCCCACTTGACTTGACGTTGACGACGACTCTCAGCAGGCTCCGGAGCCTGAACCTGAGCGAAAACGCCCTCCAAGGAAGCATTCCAGCGGCCATCCCTCGAGGCTGCACCAACCTGACGTTGCTGGACCTCAGCCACAACCACCTCCAAGGTGCTATCCCTCTCCAGTTCGGCGCTGGTATGTCAAATCTGACTTACCTGTCCCTCTGGAAGAACAATCTGTCAGGAGAGATCCCTCGATCTCTGGCAGAGCTGACATCACTCCAACGCCTATATCTGGATTTGAACATGCTGTCTGGTGAGATCCCACCTGCTTTAGGCAATCTGACAAGTATCATCCAACTATACCTACAGAAAAACAGGCTATCAGGGCAGATCCCATCGTCTCTGGGACAGCTGCGTAGTGTGTTCGATCTTCAAGTAGGGTTCAACAACCTGACTGGAGCAATTCCAACTTCTATTTGGAATATCTCGTCTATGAAAAGGTTTTCTGTCCAGTACAACATGCTTACTGGCACGATACCAACAAATGCATTCAGTGCCCTTCCACGTCTCCGCCAGCTATTCATGAACAACAACTTGTTCCATGGTTACTTCCCGGTCTCAGTAGCCAATGCTTGCAATATGACACTGCTTCAGATCGATGGTAATTTTTTCAGAGGCGTTATTTCCCCGGAGATTGGAAGGTTAAAGAAGCTCGTGGTCCTTCTTCTCGATAACAACTTATTTGAAGCTAAAGAACCAAAGGATTGGGAGTTCATTACCCAACTGACGAATTGTTCCCAGTTACAGGAGCTGGGATTGTCTTCTAATAGGTTTGGTGGAGTTCTTCCTGATTCAATTTACAATCTTTCCACTTCCCTACAAATTCTTGCCCTGGGAAACAACAAAATCTCAGGAAGTATTCCTGAAGATGTTAGTCGTCTTATCAGTTTGCGTAGTCTTGACTTCATATAACTTATTCACGGGAAACCTTCCCTCTTCCTTTGGAATGCTTACAAACTTGGCTGGTCTCACTGTAGCTCAAAACAACTTAAGCGGGCCAATCCCATTAACCTTAGGAAATCTTACTAAACTAAATTTTGTGTGGCTCGGCATGAATGCGTTCAGTGGTAGAATTCCAGAAACTCTTGGAAACCTCACAGAGTTGTCATCATTAAGTCTTACAACTAATAACTTGAATGGTCCAATACCGAGCACATTATTCAACATCCAAACATTATCAATGCTCTTTGACATATCACATAATAACTTGGAGGGTTCAATACTTCTAGAAGTAGGGAAGCTCAAAAATCTTATTGAGTTCCATGCAGAATCGAACAAATTATCAGGTGAAATTCCTTAGCACCCTTGGTGAATGCCAAGTTCTACAGCATCTTTATCTGCAAAATAATTTCTTCGATGGTAGCATCACATCAGCTCTAAGCCATTTGACAAGTCTTGAAACTCTGGATCTCTCGAGAAATAATTTGTCAGGGCAGATACCCATGTTCTTAGGAGATATGACTATGCTCTATTTACTGAACCTTTCCTTCAACAACTTTGTTGGAGAAGTGCCCACTGTAGGTGTTTTTTCAAATGCTTCTGGAATCTCAATAAATGGAAATGGCAAACTTTGTGGTGGCATACCTAATCTACATCTGACCCCTTGTTCTTTTTAACAACCAAAGAAAAAACATAAATTTCCATTAGCACGTGTGCTTATTCCTCTCATCGCAACACTTCTCATTCTTGCATTGCTCTACAAGCTTATTACTTGGTACAAGAAAAGCAAAGAACAAATCCCCTCAACAATGCCAATGCAAGGCCATCCTTTGGTCTCTTATTCACAGTTGGTGAAAGCAACAGATGGTTTCTCAACAACCAATTTATTGGGCTCTGGATCGTTTGGGTCTGTGTATAAAGGAGAGTTAGAAGAGAATCCTGGTGAGACTACAAATCTTGTAGCTGTGAAGGTACTAAAACTTCAGACTCCTGGGGCACTCAAGAGTTTCACCACTGAATGTGAAGCACTACGAAACCTAAGGCATCGAAATCTTGTGAAGATAATCACAGCCTGCTCAAGCATTGATAACAGAGGGAATGACTTCAAAGCAATCGTGTTTGACTTCATGCCCAGTGGAAGTTTAGAAGGCTGGTTGCATGACGAGACAAATGACGACCAAACAGAGCAGCAGAAGTGCTTAAATCTCCTTCAGAGAGTTACCATACTGATCGATGTGGCTAATGCTCTTGATTATCTACATTGGCATGGCCCTGTACCTGTTGTCCATTGCGATCTGAAACCAAGCAATGTGCTTTTAGATTCTGAGATGGTGGCCCGTGTTGGAGACTTCAGACTTGCTAAGATTATTGTTGACACATCCCCGTTTTCTGACCAGTCAATGAGCTCAATGGGATTTAGAGGGACGGTTGGTTATGCTCCCCCAGGTTAGTTGTATATGTTTTCTGTTTTTCCACTTGTTTACATTTGTTGTTGCCTAGTTCTGTCAAAAATAATGCATGTAGCTCTTGTTTTTATGTAAAAAAATGGTGTTATTAGAATCTTTTTTCGAAAGATCTTGTGTTATTTGAATCTGCCTTATATTTTTCCACTTGAATATTACTGACTTCCTGCCCTGATTGTCTTGAATCTGTGATGCAACAGAGTATGGTGCAGGGAACATGGTATCAACGCAGGGAGATATTTATAGTTACGGAATTCTTGTGCTTGAAACAGTCACTGGGAGGAAGCCGACTGAGAGCAACTTCACTAGAGGACTGAGCCTCCGTGTGTTTGTTGAGCTGGGGCTGAATGGTGGTGAGCTGGACGTTGTTGACACCCAGCTCTCTTTAGGCCTCGAGAATGAGCTTCCGAATGCCAACAAGTTTTCAGGCAAAACAAAGATGGATTGTCTCATTCCACTGCTCAGACATGGAGTGTCGTGCTCTCACAAAATGCCGTCAAATAGAATGTCAACAGGAAACATCATCAAGGAACTACGTTGCATTAGGGAATCTCTCATGAGGGAGTACAAAACATGTTGAAGCGAGCTGCTCAGCTTATGGAAACTTAAGCTTGTAATAGTTCAACCGAAATTTGAAATTTCGGGTAACAGAGTTCATAGGCCTTCAGTGTCATATTAGCAATATTTGATAGCAATGTTTGAATTTGCATCTCATATGTTCTTGCTTGTGTTCTCGATCTATATGCAAGGATAAGCCTGGCGAGGTCAATCGTACCACACACGGTTGATAACCAACGGAGCTATATGGTGTAATGCTTGTGAGGGGTTCGAATCGTTCTGGATTAGGTCCGTCAATGTCTAGATTTCCATGTTGACTGTCATCCAATAGGTAATGGTAATATTAAGACGTCTCCTAATATTTTAGCCTTTGTAGAAGCATGTATTGATAGGCTAGTATAGACAAATAGATAACGTCATCACAATGGATAACAATTACAGTGAATCTATAGCGACGGGTAGGAGGCTTGGGTGGCTAGCTGCTCTAGCGTTGGAGTAAGGGATCCAAGTTTTAATCCTAACGGGTGCACTCTGACTAGAGGGGCCCTTGCTTCCTAGTGTCCTACAACCTCCGTCCTAAAACACAATACATTATGACTTCCAAATTTGTACTGAAAATAATGTAATACATTCTATGTTGTGCTCATGCTTGGATTTGACAAAGTTCGTTAAAAAGGAAACCATAATTCGGGGAGAAACTCTTTAATTGAGTTTAATCTATGGGAAATGCGTCATTTGAGTATTCCAATCTCATAATTTATATTAAAAATTTTAGAATGCATTGCGTTACAGGATATAGGGAGTATGACGCAGAGGGCTAATCTAGCCTCTGGTACCTAATTATAGTGTATCTATATGGGCACCACATTACAAAAAGAACAAGAAAGAGTGCAAAGACAAGTAGGAGTAGGTACTAAGCACAAACTTTTTAATACTTACTCCCTCCATCCCTAAATGTCTGTCGTTTTCGCTTCCCGATAAACAACTTTGACTAAACATATATTAAAAAATATTAATATTTATGATACATAATTAGTACCATTGGATAGATATATGAATCTAGTTTTTTAATAAATTTATTTAGTAATAGAAATGTTGCACGTATTTTCTATAAATCGAGTCAAAGTTATCGACACGCAAATCATGGCGACAAACATTAAGGAACGGAGGGAGTATGTCTCAGAACATGGGTTTATGAGTATATAATTATTTAGCAATCAGGGTACTGAATACACAGATACATCGCATAAAACACACATAATTATATAGCAATCAGGGTACCGAATAGATAAATACATCACATAAAATACATATTAATCTTCCTCAGCGAAGAAACAGCATGAGAAGGTGTAGACAACAAACCAGTGGTGATGATGTTGATGCAGAGGACGCAGAACAACAACGCAGTTTTAGCAGAGGAAACCAGCCACATGACGAAGAGGACGATGACAATGAGAAGCTTGTTACTAGGAGTACATCTTATTTGATCGGCTGTCGTCAGCATTGGATGCCGATGCCGATGCGATGCAACCTGCAACATATATAGGGAGTGGAGGGTTCCGTCCATCTCCATGTGATTGTTGTCTACCAACGGTGGCTGATGATTGCTTACCTGCAACATATATAATAAATTGGTCAACAGAGTTATGAGTAACATATATGCCTACGCTACAGCATGGAATGAATGAGTGAATGCGTGAGCATGCAATTATTATGTTGCTTGATCGATCACCTAACCTGAGGACGGTGCCTCTGAGCAGCTTGGCCTTCCTGTAGTGGCGTGAGTGCCTGGGGTGGAAGAGGGAAGGGTGGTGCTTCGCCTCCAGCCCAACCCACTCGAGGCCGTCCCACCAGTCCTTCTCGCACACCACCGTGGGTGGCTGCGCGAGGCGGCCCCCGACGGCCGGCACACGCCTGAGGGCCGGGCAGCCCGTGACAATGAGAGTCTCGAGCATCGGTGCAGACATCATGCGGCCGCAGATGCTGTGTAGCATCGGGAGGTTGTGGAGGTGGATGCGCCGCAGCCTGGGGAAATTCTTGACGATTTCTTGCTCCTCGGGCCTGGTGTTCAATGGGAAAATCTCCCTAAGATCACCGCAGCATACGATCTCAAGGGTCTCAAGCCGAGGCAATAACATATACTTGTACAAGGGGAGCACGAGGATGACTCTAGGGCAGTAGTCGAGGTGCAAGAACTGCAGGGACCTAAACGACGAGTCGTAGCCATCGGGCTGACCTTCTAAACTCCAGTTCCAGACGTACTTTGCCATCGGGAGCCTTGATGCCCAGAATGTTGTCATATATGGAAATATCTTGGACCCAGTCATACTGGGCCTCCACCTAATAAACTCCTTTTCTCGGAAGGTAGTGAAGACAGATCGCAGCCTCGGGCACATCTCAACTCGGCACCACTGAAGACGGTCCCATGATACATCTGGTGACAGCGGGATGCCGGTGGTGATGGACCAGCTATCATGTACGTGCAGAACGTTAGCACTTTGGCATATAAACTCAGGGGGCATAGTCCGTGTTCCATCTGTGCTGCCTTGTGATTCATTCTCTCCCTCCTGCTCGTCATCCTCTTCATCATCTTGTACGTGGATGTACCAGCCATGACCATGCATCGTCCCGGTCGTCGGGCAATCCCAGATCCAGCGGATTGCGCCTTCACCATCACTATCATCATCTCCAGCAGCAGCAGCCTCATACTGAATAAGTTGGTTACGAGTGATGGCATCTCCCGCATATGCCGTTGCTACATCATGTACAGGCTGCTGCAAGATACTGGTTCCTTGAGCAGCAACAGAAGCACCAGATGCCGGTGGTGAAGATATCTCGACACGTGCGGGCCTGCTAATGGGATAGCTATTCCATTGGCTGGTGTAAAAGGCTCGAAGTGACCGAAGGAGTCTCGCATCCCTTACACAAATGTACCAGTCGCTGTCAAAGGATGCAGAAATAGACGATGATCCTATGATAGATGCAGAGTTGGCCTCCTTGCTATTTTCTTCCCATCTACATAGATGCGGTGATTGCTGGTCCAATGCTGCGGACTGGGTGGTGGTGCTCATACGGAACACGTCCAGGGTTGCAGCAATAGACGATGAACCTCGTGGCCACAGTATTGCTCGAAGCTTCTGGCAGCCTAGTAGGATGAGCTGCTTCAGTCCCCGGGCTTCTACCTCCCGCAAGTCGAGGGTTTCCAATGCTGTGCAAGAGAGGTCCAGCTCGTGGAGGCACCCAAGCAATCCTCTCAGCATTATACTCCTCAACTGAGCACAGCCACGGAAGGAGATGTTGCATAGCCTGTTGACCGTAGCACCTTCACTTTCAACATCATAAGTAGCATTGTTGACGAGGACGGCTTGTTCCAGCGTAGCAGAGTTTTCAAATATTAATCTTTGTGTGTCAACACAGCTTGCGCCAACGGATCTGGGCAGATCGGCAACATTGTCATCTGTTACTCGGAGCTTGACAAGGCTGCCACCACCAGGTAAATCACTTGTGCTCCAATTCTTGATTCCCCTTACATTCAACTCTCGGAGGTTGGCCATTATGTTCATCATCCTTTCTGACAGCAACCAGCACCAGTCTGTGTAGCTCAAATCCAATACTTGCAGCTTCCAGAAACAAGCCCTCCATGCTCCACTCTGGTCAAGCTCATTGTCCTCTGGTGTGATACTTGTGCCGTCGTCCTCGCAACGGTGGAGGAGGAGGAACCTTAGGTTGCTGCAACAGAGGAAGGGTGGAGATGCAAATCTAAAGGTGCATTGAGAGAGATGCAGCACATGCAGACTACTGGCTGAATGTTCGAACACAGAAGCTGGTAATGGTATTGCTGTGTCAGCAGTAGCAACTCCTCTAGAGGGAGATTCTTCATTTTCATAATTTGACAGAAAAAAGGAAGTCTCTTCTGCAGGCACACTGGTAATCTTGGAGGAGGATGAAGGGCAGCAAATCACCGGCAGCCGTGCCAAATGATGATGCTGGAGAGCAGTTGAGGAAGAAACGGCTTGGCGCATATACCTCCAATTCCAATTCAAGTGTATGTTTCTCTGCAGTGCGTCACCAATCTTCCAAGCCGATGCTTCAGTGCTACCACCTTGTATAATGCCGTCACAAACCCAGTAGTTTGAAGCATGGGTAGCCCAATCTAAGCCACCCATGCCCTGCAACTTCCACATGTACAGGATGCATGCCTCCACTACCATGTGGTCGATGGCACCGGTGTACTGAGCAACCTCCTTGGCTTCCTCATGCACAAAGCCCCACAGTAAACTGCCATTTCTATCAATATCAAGGCCGTCGTCAATGTAATCGTCGTCATATCTGTATGGAGGATAGGTATATGACAGTCTACCATAAAGGTGCACCCCACCAGGATTCAGTTCATTTATGCTGTGAATATCTGGTGTGACAGAGGGTCTAAACCTCCCTTGCACTGTCCACAACAGCATGTTGCCTTCAAAGTTTGAATTCAGTGGGATACCAAACTCGTTCAGGTCAATGTAGCTGCCACTTCCGTTATGGAAGACCACAGCTAACCTATTGATGTCGGCAAGCCTTCTGTAGATGTGCCTATAGATTTCCCGTACCTCCTTTCTATTGCTTTCTTCCACGCCGTTGAAATCATCCTCCTTGTCGTGCCGGCTCAAGATGGACATCACTGATTGGGGGAGCTCTAGCTCATCGGCAATGGCCTTCTGTAGGGCCCTCCTGCTTTTCCACACTGAGCAATCCAAATGGATAACCTTGTCAAACTTGGATCCTGGGGATTTTAGACGCTGCACTGCCACTTTGAGAGTAGCTGATGCCCCCCATCCTTGCCAGCCAACGAAGTAGAACACATTAGAATTGCGATTGTTCTCCACTTGACGGAGTATTTCTGTAGCCGCAGCATCAACGTTCTCTGCCACGAGCCTCCTTGGCTACAATGTGAAAAAAAATGCCAAATGAGATTATTAGATACTACGTATTACTTTCACAATACAATTGTTCGTGTGTGACAGAGAGCGAGAAATTTTCCTTTTCTATGCGTCAGGCCAGCAGCGGATCGAAAAACAGAGCAGGGGGCTAAGTATCGCTTATATATGTTTAACATTGTGCTATCAGGTGATAGACTGCTACAGTTAAAACATGGCCTTCTCACCACGAGGTGTTAAGATGTGCAGAGTTAAACCTTTGCACAGGTTGAATTAAACAATTGGCTCTGTAATTAAGGCATTGAAGGCTTGGACCCTTCCCTCGAGCAAAAATAACTACTGCTTATTCGAATCGAACAAACAATAGAAATCACTAGAGAAAAATGTGCTCATCCAAGCAAAAAACAATTAATGATAGTGTATTGTTCTAGTAGTGAATAGAAAGTACCGAACACATTCAAGATTACCAAGAACACGTCTCCCGGAAGTCTAAAGACAATCCGAATCCAGGATAACAGACAACTGACATCATGATGCGGATTTGGGCCTCACTCAGATGTAGTCGCTCAAGATCACGAATCCACAACTTGGTGAAGGACACTAAGTAGTATACTATGAACCCGGATTCACCAGAAAACAAAAAGGCCAGTCGTTGACTCCTTGCAGATATTGGATCTGCCCTCAGCGATTGAGTCCCTGACCTCGACCGCTGGTGCCTGGCATGCTGCAGCCGGAACTGGAAGGGCGTAACTGCTGGGGCGCTGGGCGCCTCGTCTAGCCAGCGAGCCATGTCCCGGTGAATGGCCAGGGTGGGGCAGTGGAGTAGGATGGGCAGATCCGCGGATGGTGATGGGGATTGGATTGGGAGTAGAGAGGGCGCCACCGGCTGCAACGCGAGAAAGACGAAGCGCCTATGCACTGCCCAATCAGGGCAGTGATGAGGAGGATGGGCCTGATTGGGCCTTCTTGCATGGGCTAACAGTGGACTGATATTACGTTGGATATTCACTCTTTATTTGGGCTGAACCCGGGCTTGAGCCCCCGAGTTTGGGCCCTGGATCCAACCCTGCTTCAGGCTATTCCCTCACTGTTGTACCATCGTGCACTCAAACGTCAATACTACCCGCCAATGAGATAGCATTTAAATTTTAAATATAATGAAGAATGCATAGAATAAGAGAATATTACCTCCGTTTCTTTTTATGCAAACTTGATACCGTTAGATTTGTAAGTATTTATACTATCTGCTATCATAAGTTATTATATGATATAAACATAAAGTAAATAAATAGACAGTATAATTTAGGAGACCGTGTCATTCTAGCGCGTCTTAGGGACATTGTATAAATAAAGAGAGATGATAAAAGTTTTATGGAATGAAATGAGTTTTATGGGAATAAAACTTATTTAAACTGTTTCCAACACCTAATACTTTCACTAAGACTGGCCTAATAAAACAGAACGGAGTGAGTAATGGTTAATGCTATAAGGGCCTGACCTTGGGCACTTAGGGCATCTCCCAACAGTACGAGCTAGTTACTAGCTCCAAGACAATCTCTTCAATAGTGTTAACTTTTAGAAGTAGCTCATAATATATGATTAGGTCCACATGACAATCTCACATTATCTTGAAATGTGTATATAAGAGTCTAGCTTTTGATCAAGAACCAGTTTTTCTCTCTCTTCTATTAAAATTTTGAAAGGATCAAAATGCCTAGAGGGGGGGGGGGGTGTTTGAATAGGCGTTTTCTGAAATTCACAAACTTTTGCAGCGGATTAAATCACGGGTATCAAAATTTCCGGTCCCAAGCGGAATTAGTGGACTTGTCCAAAATTCCGGTGAGGACCGAATTTTCGAATCCCAGAGAGTAGTGAGCTAACTAATTATGAATTGAAATGCTCAAATTCTAAATTGAGTTCACCACACAAGTATAGAGTTCCTTTTTTCCCCAGACTTTATCCAAGGGTTTGTAAAATAACGTATTTCTAGGGTATCACTCTTGTAAATACATTTTTAGATGAGGGCCTCCATAGAAACCATCCGTATAAATGCATTTCCAGAAAAACAACACAAAAAAATGCTTTTTTGTTTTGCTCCCAAGCGTCTTATAATCTCAAACTCTATTAGTGTTCTGGACATGCAAGCCGTACACCTCAACAGTTCACTATTAGATGCAATTATAATCCACTGACATTTGCGATTATGATATATGTGTTAGCAAGACACATCATCTACTAACATGCATTTATGAGCATGCTACGCCATCCACTAACAATAATTTGTAATAGTTTATTCCTTCATATAAGTAATTATATGTAATCTAGTTTAATTTCAAATCATTTGCAATACCCGCATCAATGCGCCGGGTATGCTTCCAGTTCTAGAGAATTCAAACC
The DNA here is from genome assembly GCF_019320115.1 of Miscanthus floridulus. Lineage (NCBI taxonomy): Eukaryota > Viridiplantae > Streptophyta > Magnoliopsida > Poales > Poaceae > Miscanthus > Miscanthus floridulus. Next base: position 43,983,126 of record NC_089589.1, read on the forward strand.
CATGATTTCAAACCTCTCATGAGTATGCCATACCATCCCACTATACTGCACACGTGTTTGCTATAATTGCAATAGGAAAATCTTATAGTATTTTAGGTGGGAAATATTTCTATAGGGGCAAGCCTCTTGAACTAACAACTTACCTCTAATCTACAAACAAAAGAACGACAATTACTTTGAAAATAGATCTGAATCTTGTAACGGGGCCCATAAATGATGTCCATTGAAAATATTGTTAACTATAAATTTTATATATAATTGAGCTCTACAATTTTAATATTGAGTTTATCTTCATCTGACTTTATATGCAAATGTTATACATTTAATCGTGCAGCCTCTATTTCTAGAGGCCAGCTTGACCGTCTTTAAAAATTGATTTAGTAACAGGACATTTCGTAAGGAGGTCCATCTCTACAAATAGATAATTTCTAGAGATAGTTCAGCTTATGAACCACCTCCGATACTCGGAGACTGTTGGATACTAGCCCCTCTGGTCCATTTCTAGAAATGGTTGTCTTTGTTTCTCAGCCATGTGTGAAAAAGAACAGAGGCACACCTAGAAATCATTTTTTTATAGTCTTTCTCCAACAAAATGAAGCGAGAACATATATATAGTATAAGTATAGGAACAAATCTGCAGAATAAATAAATATAATAAAATGCATCTACCTCACTCCCCATGTCTACGTGCAGAGCTTCAGAGCTGGCGAAGTTCTACCCCACATGGATCGATCGATCGATCACCACAGAAAGCTCCGGACTTGGTTCGTTCCTAAGGGCATACGACGCAAAGTATACATAGTGCTGTGTCAGTGAGTGTATTTAGTAGTACATGTAATTAGACTCACTCGGGCCGACCGTCATATGCATATAAACTTGGAGAAGCAACCAGCAAATGAGATCGATGCATGTTTTGTGTAGTTACCTTGAGTGAGGCCTCAGGTCGAAGACGACGTACAAGCTAAGCCAAATAAACATATAGTGGTGAATTGCATATAAAGTTAGCTATCTGATATACTCCTAGCCATATGGGGGAGGAAACGTCCATAAAGAATGTGTATACCTTGCGTTACTTTGCTTCTTTCTTTACTTTTTATAAAGAAAAAGGATGATTCTTTCATTCCTGGACACGTAAGATCCTTTGCTTCCTGAGTTTAAACGAAATACTAAAGCTAAAGTTTATAGACCTCAAAATGAAAAAGGTAAATAAAGATAAAACATTTAGGGCCTTTAGTTTTAATTTGTTGCCTGCGGTCCCATGCATGAGCCGACAAGCCTTTCCTTTACTTATCATCTGATCTGACACATATTAACGGAAAAAGAATGCGTTGGCCGGCCTGTGCCCTGTGGTGACAGCTTTGGCACAACGAATCGAATCATACTTTGGAGACAAGAGAGACAGGATGCGATGCGAACACATAGAACTCTATAATCTCAACATTCTGTACTGCAAAATATGTGTTTGCAGTTTGGTATTAACCAACAAACTGTTTTGCAAAAGTTGTTGATGTAGCCGGTTCGAAGTTACAAGAGGAGTGGTGGTCGTTCAATCCGATTGTGAAAATCTTTTTCGCCACTTTAAGGAATAATTAATTTATTGTCATCATGAGAGGGTGGTGACTAGTGGCAAATGAATTACCACTTTGTGAGAGTAGTGGATATGAGAGGGCTTCTGCCTCATAATGGCAAAAGGTTAAATGTCCCGTTTGAGCAGCCACTATGCCACTTCCTAACATACCGGTAATATATATTTTCCACTGCTAGTTGAAGCCATGAACTGGCAGTGAAAATGGTATGGTACAAAACCCCACGCCACCCCTCTTCTTCCTTACCCCTTCTACTTTCTTGCCACCGACTCCCACCATTGTTAGGACCATTTTTCACTAATTTGCTCATGGATGCTCTTAATTCTTGAAGGATTCACATCAATTTCTTGTTTTAAGGTCGGTAGCTTGCAACCTTTTAAATTCCTAGCTTGTTTCATTGGCTAAATATTTCATTTTGGGATGAATGTCATGAAAAGCATCTTTCTTCCTTTTAGAAGACTTCTTGCACCTAATGGAGGCTCCCAAATTTTGAAGGTTTCACATCACACTAGCTTACTCAAAGATTAGTATATGTAGTCTCTAATTTAATTGTTAGCTTATTTGCTTGGTTAGGTTGTTTCCGATATATTGAGACTGAATATGATGGAGAGCCTTTTTAATTTAATTTCTTCAGTTTGGAGGACATTTTTATTTAGTTGTTCGAGTAAGCTCCCAAATTATGAAAGTTGTACATCACCAATATTATTACTCTAAGATTGGTATCTAGCCACTCATTCAATTTCTTTATTTTAGAAGACATTTTTTTATTAAATTGAATAGTTGTTTGGATGGCACACATTTTTAATAGACATTTTTCATTAAATTGAGCATCATAGATTTTTAGCGGGCATTTTCATTAAGTTGAGTGGCATATTTTTAGTATTGCTTATGTCATACCCATTGTTTATTCAACGATGGATCGTAGATGAATGTATTGTTTGGAGCCTATGTCTACCAAGTTCGTGGAAGGCACTGATTCTTTTGTAATGGATCATGGACCAACATATACTGCCCACATATTGGTTGCAAAAATAAAAAAATGGTTTCAAGACATCGAGCAAATATGTTGTTATCTGTTGCATAGGGGTTTCATGACAAACTATAAGGTTTGGACTAAGCATGGGGAAGATGATGACAACTTTCTTGAGGAAGATGGTGAAAGCTTAAATATGTAACATAAAGAGCAAGTCACAGGAGGGAAACTCCTAGAGACGAAGATTTATCACGCGTTATTGATTGCCGAAACAAAACTCCTAGTTCAAGTTGAAGCTCCACACTGGATATGCATCCTATCACTGGGTCTTACCCTAGTCACTGTGTTGGGTCGGAAGGAAAAGAATAGGAAGATTGGAAGTTGATACTTGCATTGATGATAATTGCTCCAAGTTTAAAGCTTTGGAGCTACATTCTTGTAATTTGCTTGTGTTCTTCCTAGTTCACATCAAATTATTCTAACCTCCCTAAAATTTAATGAAATATAACTGAAGGCATGGTCGCGTGGGCAACCTCACTAACTTACAGTATCTGAACATTAATGAAAAATCCTTGGGGGCCTCCGCTCTCCTCCCTTCAATAGGCTTAAATTTTGGCTATTCTCCATATTTTTAAAAAATGAAACAAGCGGATCAATTGCACAAAATATAGGAAATTCAAATTAACTGAACTATTCGAATCTTCTTTACTTTCTTAGTTGAATCAATATTAATATAACATATGTTATGAAAATATGATTTTTTTTAACAAGAACACTTTTATAAAACTTGTATAAATATAATTTTTGTTTGCAAGTCTTGCTAAAACCCTTTAAAAGACCCAAATCAAAATTTTCAAATTGAAATACTTCACAAAAATAATTGTGATTTTTATTGATTCTAGATTAAGATTTTTAAATTCTGATTAAATACAAATACAAATTTGTTTTCGAAGCTAATTTCAAACTCTGCGAACGGGATGCCGGGGCCCCGCTGGGACTAGTCCGTTAACAGCTCACCGAGCACCATGATTCATCCATAGAGGAAAATCATGGCACGACTTAGCACCTCCGTTTTTATCAGAAAAAAACACTTGAGGGAAGACGATTGCAAAGACCGAACGCGTATAGCTACAAATCTCACATATAGCGTATTAGTATTAAGAATAAAACCAGATACACACCATATGTGAGCCCAGAAAGTCAAATCTCACATATAGCTACAAATAAGGGTAATATCAAAAGACAATGCTTAAATACATAGCGTATTAGTATTAAGAATACAACCTCAGAGTATAGACAGCGTAAAGACAACTCCGATCTTCAAGCGAAGACTCCAAATCCACAGGGACAACTGACTGGTTGATCACAAGCCTAATTCCTCCAAACTCTAGCAATCTGGTACCCATCTGAGATTTTCATCCAAAGATTTAAAAAGTAAAGCAAGCGTAAGTACATGTCGTACTCAACAAATATAACATGGGGTTCATGAGGCTCAAAATGCTGATACTGGTTTAACTGCGATTAGCTTTTAATGAGTCATGATTTTAGCATGGGAGTAGCAACAAGTTTATCTCAAGCCCATAAACACATGATCAGGTAAGCATGAATACTGAATAGCATAAACAGTAATAATTAATGAGCATCTTCATCATCAGTATTCATCATCATTAACCATTAGTGATCATCTATTCCGTAAATGTTCTAAGGCCGCTCGTGACCGTGAGCACGATTGATATACCAGTTTTACACTCTGCAGGGGTTGTACACATTCACTGTGAGTCGTGATTTACCCTTTCGCCCGAGGTGATCAGCCTCTTGACCCACTACCAAGGAAGGTCGGCAGGGTTCACTATGAAGCCTTTCAAAGGTTCGTCTAACAAGTTAGGGCTATTAGATTCACTCGGCAAACAGATGTAGAGCCCCCTTTCCCGATGGCACATTGACACGCAGCCTATAGACATGGGGACAGAGGCCGCGCTATGCCCGATTCGGCAAGCCATTCTTACGCCAATAAAGGTAACCACTAACAAGCTAGAAAAGGTCCTCATACTGAGCTAAAGTCAGAGCCATATAGCCCTCACAGCTGTACTGTAAGTCCCGGATGATCACTTACAGATAAGTCCTTAGGGAGAGGAATCTAAAGCACCATAAAACAGCCTAATGCTCTAGCCTCCTTGTTCCATGTTGCTAAAAAGCATCTTTTAGTGTTTATTGCATATACCATTAGTCAAGTTACAAGATCATGGTTGTAGTTGAGCACTAGCAATGCTACCCAATGCAATACTCCAAAGGTATCAAGGTACAAGTACAAAAGACTAGGATATCCTTAGTGGTAGTCAAGGTAGACACATGCAGCATGAATTAAATTATTAAAGGTGTATAGGACAACAAGGAAGATCCCATGTTATACTTGCCTTAAACACCGATCCTTCGGTAAGCTTTAATCTTCAACGCTCTTCTTCTTCTTCTTGATCACCACGTATATCTCACTGACTGGACATAATCATAAAGCACCACACAAGCATCCGTACAATCATACACGATGCAAACAATAGATCTAAATTAGAACAGTACACCAATCATAGAAAAATAAGTAAAAGAGTTTGAAATACGATTCTACGCATCACCACGAACACACAGTCGCGAGAAGCACACTAATCGGAGCTACGGTTGGAAAGAAACGACTACAGACTTTTATATTATAAAAGAAAAGAGAAGACTATAATCTTGATTTATGTTAATTAGGAAAAACTATGTGAGTAGCACTAATTTAGATTAAACAAATCATATTTATACTTAAAGGCTGAGTTGAAGCTAATCATATTTTATTTATAAATATTTTGATCTCATTTATACCGATTCAGCTTTAACTTGCAAATATGAACTGACATGTGAGAACATGTAATCAAATTTGATATGTGTGTTTAGACTAAACATATTATAATTTAGAAACATATTTATGTTAGCAACTAATCATGTTAAAAATTATTTGCAACAGAGCATTGTATATAATTATGTTGCTTTTATTTATAAAAACTAGTTGCATGCATATTAACCAAATTAATATTTAAACATATATATAAAAGTCACAAAGCTTGGACGTTGGACCTTAAAAATCCATGCCATTTCAAGCCGGTCATTTCTAGCTCTTCCTACTATCACTTTTGTCCCGTTTTGCCCGCGTCTCTGATTTTGGTCGATTTTTAAGATGAAGGTTAATTAGCCTGACGCGACGAATCACTCAGAACCGAGCAGCAAGGGAATATCTTGGGTGGACGCTAGTACTAGTATATATATATCATGGTACATACTGAAGAAACCAGCAATTAACTGGCTTTCAGTTTCAGGCGAAGCAGCAGATTTCCAGCATGATCCAGTCGTCAGCACTCAGCACAATCCATGGAGCCTGGAGTTATTAATACTTATACTAATTTGGCGCGCATTGACCACGACATGAAAAACGACGACACTAGCATGTAGATCACATCGATACGAATCTAACGCAACTGTAACGACTCGAAACGGACTTAAAACGAATATACGACGACGATATTACGAACCAGTGGTAATTTCGTAATTACCTCGTCTTCATCCTTTGGCCTCCCGTACAGCCACCACACGGCCATGACAACAGCAGCTGCGCAGGGGTGAGCTCGACTTGTTGCACGAAGAAGAGGATGACCGGGCCGGGCAGCGTGGTAGCGACAGCGACGGCGACGGCGAGGGAAGGAGGGAAAAATATCATTTACTACACAAGGGATTTCCCAAACTAGGGGCTCCCTATACGGTAGTTTTGGTGTGCTTTGCCCAAGGGGTTGGTTGATATATATAGGAAGAAAAACTCCCCACATCCACGTCAACTAGCGATATGGTACTAATTGATGTTGCATCCTCCACATTTACTAATGGGCCTAATCAATCATTAAAGCCCATTAGTAAATAAATGCATGGTCCTTTAGGATTTATTAGAATTATTACACATGGGCTTTGAGTGTTGATGGGAAAACATGATATTTTATTATTTTCGGAATTGATTAATTTCGTGGATAAAATAATTCTAGAAAAGTCCAGAATTGATATTTAAGCCACGAAAAATACTCCGAGACCTCCAAAAATTTGGGGAAAATTTTCAGAGACACTTTGGAACATGATGAACCCAAATAAAGTATTTGGAGCTCATAAAAAGATTGTTGGGAACTTGAAACATAAAGATTAAGGTGAAGGAGGTAGGAATTAAATTCCAGAAAGAAGCTGGAAAGTTCCTAGAGATAGATATTCGTCTACTAAACCTAAAAAACACACACATTTTGCACATAGAAACACGAGATGCGACCAGCATGAATGCAACAAACACGTTTCTACCTTATGATAAATTTTAAATTAATAAAAATTTTTATTTTCCTATGTTTTCATGTGCACAAAAATTCACAAATAAATCATTTTAACTCTATTTTCAAAAGTGGCAAATTTTAGGGTGTTATAATTCTACCCCCTTAAGATGAATCTCGTCCTCGAGATTCGAAAGACGTCGACTAAGATATAAGGATACTCCGTCTTTGGATTCTTCTTTACTTAATCGTGTAGTTGCATCGTCTTGATAAAAGATCCCACTTTACTTTGCATACCCATGAATCTTACTCCAAGTCACTTACCAAACCAATTCCAAGATTCTGATAGGTGCTCCAAATAATACTCAGGTAACTCCAATCACTAGGCCGCTTTTCCTATTATACCTATTCTCTTTCTTAAAATATCCACCTTCCAACGAAGCCTGACGAATCTCTTAGTCAGAAGGAAATTCTACCACCAATCTTCAAAATATTAATGTCTCCAGTCAAGTTGCTCAAACTTGAAATACAATTCTTAATTCTTGGTGTCACCCGAACCTTCTTAACACAATTCTTCATTGCTAAGGTCATTGGCCATGACTTTTGCTTCTCCAAGTGATAGCACTTTTTCCAAGTCATAATCAATTTCATTCCAACGAGGATAACACAAGCTCAAAACCAAATTAGTGAAGATGTCCTGTAGATTCTTGTGATCCACCAAGATGTCACTCTTACTTCTAAAAAGATAGTACTTCCATGCTTCATAATAGATAACTTCCAGATCATGTTAGGTAGTTCAACTCATGCTTTCTTAATTGACTTAATGAACAAGCCACTACTTTTCTTCTAGTTTAAGGACACATCCCACACCTTGACAAGGTGCATCCTTGTAGATATGAAGCTCTCGTCCGGATCTGGCAAATCTAATATTTATGTTTTACTTCAACCTCTTCTTGGACTCCTTCAACACTTAGCTGAAATTTCTTTATCCAAACTAACTTGAAAACTTCTCCGGTAGCTCTACCATAATCTTGATGATCTTGGTTAAACCTCCCTTGAACCTTTAATCAAACCTCATTGAGACTCTAAACTTCTTTCACATCTTTGGGTACCACCACGCTTTCGCTGCGCAAACTAGAACGTAGGATACTTCATCTTGTAAATTCTTCAACTTGGCTACCCCCTTAAGAAAAGATCAATAGGGTAGCTTGAACCTTCTTCTAGATGGATTAACTAGCATAAGGACATCCTGACATCCCAAAGAAACTCTCGTGTAGGGGCAAGAACAAGAAATCTGAAGTTCTTCGCGAGTAGAAAAACAACAGCACAGTAAAACAGCTGTAACTCTTACTCCATTAATCCAATGAAGTTGTAGCTTATACCGTTGGAATGCTTATAAAATTTACCACGAGTTCCTTATAGAACACTTTTCCAAATTCTACAGCTAACTTGGTCGAAAATAGTGCACAACAGAAACTGTTCTTGGTTCCAAACAGCACAGATGCATCACCTTGTGATTTTCGTATCTCCATAATCAAAGTAGCTACCAGGATGATTCTTGCTCTCAGAGAAAGATATTGAAGTCTACTATTGTCCAGAATTTTCTCATAATTTTTGGTTGTCCAAGAATAAAGATATAAACCAAAGAGTGCAGACTGCTCCGAAAAGATAGGATAGGGAAAACAGAAGAAAATCATGCCCCAACTATTTATGGCACTAATCCTTATACCTTAGGCCTATAAACTAAATGAAATTATGGGAACACCCAACAAGATCATTGCAATCATTACAAAGATGCAAAACAATCATAAGCATAATGATAATTAAACAAGCAATAAAGATTCACAATTCAATCATTGACTCAACTTACGATACTATCGTCCTCATTATGTAAGGGGTAACAATCCTAAGACTTATCTTTAGATTACACAAGAAGGGGTTGAGGAACAATTCTAAAAGCATATCAAATCAAGGAGTGAACAAAGACTTTAAAATAAGCACCAAGGTAGAGATGAATAGCAAGCGTAAAGATATAGTAGAGAAGAAAATATCAAGATTTATAGAACAAGGATTTTATAGCAATTTCAAAACCTTAAGACGGCCAATTTCTAACAAGGCTTGCGTCATACAGTTAGCATTGCTCTGATACCACTTGTAACACCCGGTTTTAAGAATAAAACCAGATACACACCATATGTGAGCCCAGGAAGTCAAATCTCACATATAGCTACAAATAAGGGTAATATCAAAAGACAATGCTTAAATACATAGCGTATTAGTATTAAGAATACAACCTCAGAGTATAGACAACGTAAAGACAACTCCGATCTTCAAGCGAAGACTCCAAATCCACAGGGACAACTGACTGGTTGATCACAAGCCTAATTTCTCCAAACTCTAGCAATCTGGTACCCATCCGGGATTTTCATCCAAAGATTTAAAAAGTAAAGCAAGCGTAAGTACATGTCGTACTCAACAAATATAACATGGGGTTCATGAGGCTCAAAAGGCTGACACTGGTTTAACTGCGATTAGCTTTTAATGAGTCATGATTTTAGCATGGGAGTAGCAATAAGTTTATCTCAAGCCCATAAACACATGATCAGGTAAGCATGAATAATGAATAGCATAAATAGTAATAATTAATGAGCATCTTCATCATCAGTATTCATCATCATTAACCATTAGTGATCATCTATTCCGTAAATGTTCCAAGGCCGCTCGTGACCGTGAGCACGGCTGATATACCAGTTTTACACTCTGCAGGGGTTGTACACTTTCACTGTGAGTCGTGATTTACCCTTTCGCCCGAGGTGATCAGCCTCTTGACCCGCAACCAAGGAAGGTCGGCAGGGTTCACTATGAAGCCTTTCAAAGGTTCGTCTAACAAGTTAGAGCCATTAGATTCACTCGGCAAACAGATGTAGAGCCCCCCTTCTCGATGGCACATTGACACGCAGCCTATACACATGGGGACAGAGGCCGCGCTATACCCGATTCGGCAAGCCATTCTTACGCCAATAAAGGTAACCACTAACAAGCTAGAAAAGGTCCTCATACTGAGCTAAAGCCAGAGCCATATAGCCCTCACAGCTGTACTGTAAGTCCCGAATGATCACTTACAGATAAGTCCTTAGGGAGAGGAATCTAAAGCAACATAAAACAGCCTAATGCTCTAGCCTCCTTGTCCCATGTTGCTAAAAAGCATCTTTTAGTGTTTATTGCATATACCATTAGTCAAGTTACAAGATCATGGTTGTAGTTGAGCACTAGCAAAGCTACCCAATGCAATACTCCAAAGGTATCAAGGTACAAGTACAAAAGACTAGGATATCCTTAGTGGTAGTCAAGGTAGACACATGCAGCATGAATTAAATTATTAAAGGTGTATAGGACAACAAGGAAGATCCCATGCTATACTTGCCTTAAACACCGATCCTTCGGTAAGCTTTAATCTTCAACGCTCTTCTTCTTCTTCTTGATCACCACGTATATCTCACTGACTGGACATAATCATAAAGCACCACACAAGCATCTGTACAATCATACACGATGTAAACAATAGATCTAAATTAGAACAGTACACCAATCATAGAAAAATAAGTAAAAGAGTTTGAAATACGATTCTACGCATCACCACGAACCCACAGTCGCGAGAAGCACACTAATCGGAGTTACGGTTGGAAAGAAACGACTACAGACTTTTATATTATAAAAGAAAAGAGAAGACTATAATCTTGATTTATGTTAATTAGGAAAAACTATGTGAGTAGCACTAATTTAGATTAAACAAATCATATTTATACTTAAAGGCTGAGTTGAAGCTAATCATATTTTATTTATAAATATTTTGATCTCATTTATACCGATTCAGCTTTAACTTGCAAATATGAACTGACATGTGAGAACATGTAATCAAATTTGATATGTGTGTTTAGACTAAACATATTATAATTTAGAAACATATTTATGTTAGCAACTAATCATGTTAAAAATTATTTGCAAAAGAGCATTGTATATAATTATGTTGCTTTTATTTATAAAAACTAGTTGCATGCATATAAACCAAATTAATATTTAAACATATATATAAAAGTCACAAAGCTTGGACGTTGGACCTTAAAAATCCATGCCATTTCAAGCCGGTCATTTCTAGCTCTTCCTACTATCACTTTTGTCCCGTTTTGCCCGCGTCTCTGATTTTGGTCGATTTTTAAGATGAAGGTTAATTAGCCTGACACAACGAATCACTCAGAACCGAGCAGCATGGGAATATCTTGGGTGGACGCTAGTACTAGTATATATATATCATGGTACATACTGAAGAAACCAGCAATTAACTGGCTTTCAGTTTCAGGCGAAGCAGCAGATTTCCAGCATGATCCAGTCGTCAGCACTCAGCACAATCCATGGAGCCTGGAGTTATTAATACATTTGGCGCGCATTGACCACGACATGAAAAACGACGACACTAGCATGTAGATCACATCGATACGAATCTAACGCAACTGTAACGAATCGAAACGGACTTAAAACGAATATACGACGACGATATTACGAACCGGTGGTAATTTCGTAATTACCTCGTCTTCATCCTTTGGCCTCCCGTACAGCCACCACACGGCCATGACAACAGCAGCTGCGCAGGGGTGAGCTCGACTTGTTGCACGAAGAAGAGGATGACCGGGCCGGGCCGCGTGGCAGCGACAGCGACGGCGACGGCGAGGGAAGGAGGGAAAAATATCATTTACTACACAAGGGATTTCCCAAACTAGGGGCTCCCCATACGGTAGTTTTTGTGTGCTTTACCCAACGGGTTGGTTGATATATATAGGAAGAAAAACTCCCCACATCCACGTCAACTAACGATATGGTACTAATTGATGTTGCACCCTCCACATTTACTAATGGGCCTAATTAATCATTAAAGCCCATTAGTAAATAAATGCATGGTCCTTTAGGATTTATTAGGATTATTACACATGGGCTTTGAGCGTTGATGGGAAAACATGATATTTTATTATTTTCGGAATTGATTAATTTCGTGGATAAAATAATTCTAGAAAAGTCCAGAATTGATATTTAAGCCACGAAAAATACTCCGAGACCTTCAAAAATTTGGGGAAAATTCTCAGAGACACTTTGGAACATGATGAACCCAAATAAAGTATTTGGAGCTCATAAAAAGATTGTTGGGAACTTGGAACATAAAGATTAAGGTGAAGGAGGTAGGAATTAAATTCCAGAAAGAAGCTGGAAAATTCCTAGAGATAGATATTCGTCTACTAAACCTAAAAAAATACACATTTTGCACATAGAAACACGAGATGCGACCGGCATGAATGCAACAAACACGTTTCTACCTTATGATAAATTTTAAATTAATGAAAATTTTTATTTTCCTATGTTTTCATGTGCACAAAAATTCACAAATAAATTATTTTAACTCTATTTTCAAAAGTGGTAAATTTTAGGGTGTTACACCTGCGCGTGCAAGCTAACTATAGGTCTATTGTAGCATGCGAAATCAACTGCTGCTCATATGAAAGGTAAGCTGACGTAGAGGCAAGTTAGAGGTCTAGTCATCCTATAAATCCTGTGTTTTTTCTCAACCCTTCTTTTTACTTTGGAAGCAACAGCAACCATGTAATTTCTCCTTTCCTTTTCTTGAGTGTTTATTATCGCTTTTTACTACAGGATAAGAAGACAAACTTGATAGTTGTAAGAATGAGTCAGAAAAGTTTGCTTCCATTTCAGAAGAACTTGCGAATGCAATGGAGAACAGGCTCATTGAACTGAAATCGCTAATTTCAGAAATTATGTACCTAACAATGCTGCTCTACAGGAACCTAATAATGATATCCTTATTCCATTAAATTTTATTGGTTTATAGTTCCTACCGACACCACAGCCTCACTGCTGGTCATTCCATAATCACGTATAACATGTATATAAAGACACAAGGATACTATATTAGTTGAGCTTATTAGTAATTAATAAACTATAAGGTCATTCCATACTTACCATTCTGTTCGCCATTTATTCATGGTCATGCTTAGTAAGTTAATTCATGTGACATGACCACTACAAATTGGTCGGGGTTAGATTTATTTTAGATAAGACAATTTTTCCTTGTATGTTGCTTTGTTTATTTCATCTCACCTATTTTACCAAGAGGCTGATACATATGGTAATATGTTGATGCTTTCATTGAGCTGGATGATAGAATGAGCTAAACTTGATGTTTTTATCTTAGCAGGAAGATACAATTTGATCAAAGCACACAGACTCAGGGCATCAAGAAATTCTACATGCCAAACAAGCAGGACCAATGAACAAGCGATATTACTTTTCTTGTTATTATTAGTTGAAAACTTTATAGAATTTCGGAGCGACACTTAATTATGTTTGTCTGAATATTCTATTTCAACCAGTTGTCTATTTAATGAATGATTGATTTGAATTAGTGTGGGTGTGGATTTGATTCTAATATGTTCTAATTCTTTTGTAAGCCATGTATCAAATGCTATATGCGTTGTTACAAAAATTCCTATTGCAATAAAACCTTAATGCAACGATTGTGTGAAGTTGTTATTTTATCAATTGCCACCATAATCCATTGATGCTAAAAATTGTATTTACAACTTAAAATATTTTGTTGTGATAACAATAGATTGCAACGGAACAATATTGGTGGGGAGAAAACCTATTGCAAGGAAATATTTTTCATGGCAACACTATCTCTGGCAACGAATAAAATGGCGTGGCAACATTATCTCTGGTAACGAATAAAATCGCATGACAAATGGTGTAATTGCTACAACATGACGGTCGTGGCAATGACACCTTAGGAAACAAAATTCTAGCATGGCAATACAGACTATTGCAACGATATTGTTCATGGCAAATGTCTCTATTGCTATGCCATCGATTGTTGCATGTACCACCTCTTGCTACGAAGACGGGCAGTGGCAAGTGCTTATATTGCCATGACTGTGAATGTTGTGACAACGTCCTATTGCCATGCTTGGCAACGGACAACAATGGTTGCAAGAAACCCCAACAGCTTCAACGCCAAACTAGCAATGATTGCAATACCTTATTGCAACGTGACTTTTTGCAACCATTGGCAATGAACGCGATTTGGTTGCAACATCTACCTTTTGCAACCAAATTGGGCCTATTGCAACGTGTCGGTACGAAAAGTGACCAACAAGTAAATATTTATAGTTTTGTCGTGCGTTATGATCGGATGTGGCCTAGCACTCAATGACACAAGATTTATACTGGTTCAGGCAACGTGCCCTACGTCCAGTTTTAGTCGGTCGATGACTTTATTCCTAAGCCCAGGTGCGCTCAAAGTTTGCTGTGGGGTTACGAACGAATAGGAATGAGAAGGGGGGTGTTAGAGGCCCGGTCGAACTCTGAACCGAGTGGCCAAGAGTAACTAGGGCTCTAACGTATGCTAAGTATTGGAGAGTATGCTCTATGTGTCTCTAGAGCTTATTGAGCTATTGCGTTCTCGAGTCGTCGAGAGAGTCTTCCAGAGAGAAGAAGCCAGCTTCCTTTTTCAGGAGAGAGCGCATCCCCTTTTATAGTTGAAAGAGATGGCCTTCCAAGTCAGAGAGAAAGAGAGAAAATGTACACATGTGCTGCCTAGTCTTGTTGCTCATGCCATCGAGTACGGGATGGCTGCCAGCGCCCACAATACTGTTTATGCCCAGACACGTCCTGCAGGCTCTACCATGTTCGCCTAGTACAACAAACGTCGGCGCCCACAATACTATTTGTGGTCTGACGCGTCTGGAAGGTTGTATAGTGTCCATCTATCATGACCTAGAGGCACCGTCTTCAAGGTGCGCAGGGTATGTGAAAGGTCCCTATGTGGTTTTGGTAATTGAGTGACAACCTAGGTGGACTAATTGTGTTTATGTGAGATACACAGGTGATTAGTCCACAAGTACATATGTGTGAGCAACATATGCCATAAAGGTAGAAATGGCTCAGAAATGTTGCAAAGCTCACACATGTGATGATGAAGGAGCTCATTGCACATGAGACATGACATTGAGTCATGTGATCAAGGTGGAGAAGATCAAGACAAGACTTGGCTTGATGGACCGGTTGCAAGAGTGAAGGGTAAGTCAGAGGCTTTGGTGAGATGGACCGCGTGGCGGTGAAGCTTAAGCAAGACTTGGCGCCGATGGACGAAGGCAACGGTGAAAAGCAAGTGAAGTCAAGATCGATGAACCAATACGGTAACGTGATGATATGAAGTGGATCATATCATTTGGTGATTGGTTGGTGCTTGTGTTGTATCAACAATGAAGGAGATGGAATGAAATGCACAAGGCAAAGGTATAACCTAGGGCATTTCATTTCACCGGTCATAGGTGTGTAGAGAAGTTGATGACCGGGTTTAGGATAGATGGCCGTACTATCAAGAGAGGCAAACTTGTTTGCATATTGGTCATCTAGTGCCACTCGAGTGATCTAACTTTGCATCATTGCTAGGATCGAGTGGCGCGGCAAGTTGAGTGGTTAACTCCTTGAAAAATGTTTGTGAAAAGCTAACACACATGCACAAAGTGTTGTACACTTGGTGGTGTTGGCACATTTGCAAAGGAGAAAGAAGTTAGAGTTGATGTGGATCAACTCGGTGTAGAAAAGGAGGCGAAATAGGTCACAGGAAGTGACCGGACTCTACACAGCGCAGCAACCGGATGCTGGCTGACGAGTCCGGTCATCTGTTCCTAAGAAAGCGTGGTCTCAATCAAGTGATCGGACGTTGGCCTCGACAGGACCGGCACGTCCAGTCAGTGATAATAGAGAGCGCGCAGGCGTCGGTCTTCGACCGGACGCTGCACGGTAAGAGTGACCGAACGCGCAGGGTCTGCGTTCGGTCGCGTGTGACGTATGATGACATAGGCAGCACTGTAGTTGGCACGCGGGCGCAATGCTGATCAGACGCTGGCCTACGTCCGGTCATGGTGGACTGGACATGTCTGGTCGCAAAATAGAGGATCGGGGTGCTCTCTAGAAATGATCGGAGAGTAGCAGCGTCCGGTCATCCTAGCAGTGCGTTCGGTCGTAACTTAACCGTTGAGATCGGGCGCTCAGCATTTGAAGCCAGAGATGATGTGGTAGCCATCGTTGACCGGTCGTTGGCAGGGTGCGTCCGGTCGATCTGATCGCCGCGTCCGGTCAGCCCAAAAAACGCCCAGTGAAGGGGTAACGGCTATTTTAGCCCATGGGGCTATAAATAGAAGTGTTGGTCGGCCTTTAGCCTATAGCTTGGTAGAGCTGAGCACACTAGAGCCTTGATGGTTTATGTGGTAGTGCTTGGGAGCCCCCTAACTCACTCTAGCTTGATAGTGTTCATCCGATTGAGTGAGTGAGCGATTCTAGTGCTATTGCATCATGAGGTTGCATCAAGTGTGTCACACCCAATTTTAATGATAAAATTGAATGCAGCCTAGGGATCAATCACACACACAAGCTGACAAATTACATAAAGTATCATCACGGTGTCACTTACATCAGATTCATAATATAACTTAGTCTTATACATCACAGCGGAAAATAAAAGGTAACTCTCTCATGTGGAACACCATCATAGGGAAGGTCAACTGGTTGACCACAAGCCTAAAAATCCTCAGGAAATTCCTCATACCCGTTGTCATCTGTTACCCATCCGGGATTTTTATCTAAATAAAGAAAATAAACAAGCGTAAGTACATCCTATACTTAACAAGTTAACATGGGGTTATGAAGCTCAAAAAGGTTGATACTGGTTTACTGCAGTTAGCATTTTTAGTAAGACAAGCTTTTATTATCAAGTATTATCAAATTATGCTTAAGCTCCCATTTAATCCCAAAAGAACATATATCAGGGTCAAGTGTTTCATATATCATCATAGAACATCTTAAATGATCATCAACAAGTAACCAGTTATTCTGTGAGTTTTCTGGGCCGCTCGTGACCGTGAGCACGGCTATTATAACAGTTTGTTACCCTCTGCAGAGGTGGTGCACATTCACCGTGAGTCGTGATTCTCATATGCCCGGGTTAATTACTCCCATGTCACTACCAAGGTGAGCGGGCAGGGTACACTATGAAGCCATTTCATAGGTTTCTCTAACAAGTTAGGGCCTCTAGGTTTCCTTGGCAGGCAGATGTAGGAACTCCCCTTTCCTATGGCACATATCCATCGTGGCTATACACATAGGAACAGAGGCAACCCTATACCCAACGTGGCAAGCCCCTTTTGCACCATAAAGGTAACCACTAACTAGCTAAAAAAGGTCCTATTACTGAGCTAAAGTCAGAGACATATGACTCTCCCGGTTGCACTGTCAGTCCCAGCTTTTGCCGACAGATAAGTCCTTATGGAGGGCCGGGAAAAACATGATCAAAAGTCATTTGCACCTTCGCCCTATGGAACAGTTGTTATATATCATGTTATACTTTTAGTTCCATAGAATCATTCACCATCGTATAGATCATGTTCAGTTAGAGCACTAGCAATCTACCCATATGCAAATAACCCATAGGAGACAAGGAACGGGATAATCAATCACTAGGATGTCCTTACGGGTATCAAAATTAAACACATGCAAATGAGTAATTAATAATGGTGAATAGGCATCAAGGTAAATCCCATGCTATACTTGCCTTGGTTCACAAATTCTTGCTGGTTCTACTGGTCGTCGAAGAATTCTTGGTCTCCAACGTTCTCCTCACCGTCTGAACGCGACCAACACGGCACATACAACATTCCAAAGGCATTCATGCAAAGCAAACATTCCTATAATTAGAACAGTACACCAACAGTATAGAAAATAGGATAAAATGTTTGTGAAAATAATCTACGTCTCGCTACGATCACATCAACACGAAGTTCACGAAAAACGGAGCTAAAATGCGAAAGTTATGATTTAAACGGGATTTCCTATAGCAATATATTTAATTAAATATAACCATGAAATTTAAAAGTTACAAACTTGATTAACAGTGGTACTAACGCGTAGATTATGAAATTATGAAGCTAACGCAATTGGAACGGGTTAATTCAGAGCTAAAACGACGATTTTATAAGTAAAACAGTACAAATGACATTTCTGTAAATACTGAAAACGTATTTAAGACTAAAGCAGTGAACTTTACGCTTTCAAAATGAGAAAGCGTACACGGGGAAATACGCTAAGGACGGCGGGTTTTATTTGGCTGAACTCGAGGGGCTCTTTAGCATAATCACCCGCGAAGGGGTATCTTCTAACGTGAACCGTAGGATCAAGATCGGACGGCTTGAATTAGATCAGGGGAGAGAGAAGAAGGGGTGGCCGGCCAAAACAGTGTTCCCGGCGGCAAGGCGCCATTGCCGACGGTGTAGAGGTTGCCAGAGCATGCGGTACAGGGGCTAGGGACCACGGTTTGGAGAACCGAGGGCACCGGGAGAGAGAGCGGGAGCAGGGGAACTTGCCAAGGCCAAATAGGTGGCTAGAGGGTGCGGCCGTGGCAGTGGTGACCATGGCCGGCGGCTGGAGGTTGACGGCGCTCGCGGCTATGGCACTAGAGCCACAAAACTCAAATTAAATGGCATGGGGAGGTAGAGGGGAGCACGGTGAGGCTCACAGCGGGGAAAATCAGGGTCGGAGACGACTCGGGGAAGACGGGCAACACGGACGGTGGATGGCGGTCTTTGGTGCTTCTTCGTGCGACGGTTGCGGCCTCTGATGCGTGAGCGAGGGCAAAAAAGAAGCGGGGAGACGACAGAGGGACGCGCGGGGGGTCGGCTTCGCTTAAAAAGAGGCCGGGGCACGGGGGGCGCTCCCACGACGCGCGATGTGGGCGCGGGCGGTGGTTGCGGCTGACGCACGCTGCGGTTGTAGGAGGAAGGGGAGGAGCTGACAGGCGGGGCCAGGTGTCAGTGGCTAGGCGCGACGGTTGCTGAGGCGAGCAGCACGGCTGTGGTTGGGCTGGCGCGGAGCTGGGCCGGTGCGGTGCTGGGCTAGCACGGTGCTTGTGGCAGAACCGCCTAATCTAATGCCTCACAGGAGTGTTTGTCTTCCATTAGACACTAAGCACTCAGGGGAGAACACTAGATTACTCGGTTCCGTCGGACACACCCCAGGGGAGAACCCAAAAATACACATTTTTGCCATCAGGATCACAAATGAGAGAATAAAGCTTACATCATTCGTAACCATTTCTTATATCACTTTTAATACAACATCAGAGTATAATATTTATTAATATAACAGCGGAATGAAATCATGTTATCAGAGTTATAAACAATTTAATTGAATAGCGGAATAGAAACATGTGAACAGAGTTACAGCAGAAATAAACATCTATTAATGATATGATGAAGTATTGATATATACACTACGACAACAGATTATGAAACTTTCGTTTATCAAAGCATTTGGTGAGAGTTATAAATAAAAACTACGATCGCAGCGTAAAGGAATCCTCGCTGAGCCCACCAGGAGGAATCCACACACAAAGGTCAGCTCTAGCGTCCACCTAGCACCTACAACAGGGGGAATAAAACCCTGAGTACTCAATTGTACTCAGCAAGACTTACCCGGCAGGAGAAAAGAAAAGACTCCAAGGATATGCAAGGCCATCTGGCTTGTGGGTTTATTGCATTTGCAGGAAGCATTACTAAGTGTGCGTCCTTATGTTCGATTTTTATTAATAGCCGCATTGGTTCATTAACTAACCATTCTATGTAAGCACCTGTGCTACTTTCAAGCAGGTGGTAAGCAATCAGATTTCCTTTGTCCATCTTCCATCTTTCATCTTCCAGTTCTTACTACGATGCTAAACCGTAGACAAGCCGTACCGGATAGCCCAATGATTCGTGAATCAATGCCCCAGCTAGGTACCCCGAAAACACACGCCCCGCTTGTACCCTAGGCACAAGCAGGACCAACCCATCACTCTCCTATCCCGGGTGTCTAGGTCCCCGTCCAAACTGGGACTCCAAGCCCCCGGCCCTGAGTCCCGGACTCAGTGCGGTGCAAGGACCTCCTCCACCAAAATAAAACCCTGACAGTCGGTCCGGAAAGAGCCAGATCCGCGACAAGAGAGCAACAAGCTTTCCAAGCGCCCATACACAAGTATGTGCTCGGGATAATAAGTCTATGACCTGCCTAGAGTCCTATGCAATGATCAGTCCTTAACCGACCAGACAGGGAAAAACGGTGTAACCAAGCTATGTCCCGCCTCTACGGCGACACAACTTCTTACACCCACCAATACCCAAACTATATCCCTATCCGGTCACCATTTTCCTTTCCACCATTTTATATATTCCAAGTGATAATCATGTAGTAACATATTTCCTATATCTCGCGAGTGACAGGCGATCACTCGACTTCTACCAGAGTCCTGTAGCATAGCATTCTACACGATCCTGTCCTACTAGTAAGACTCATAGGATAAAGATATATATGCAAGTGGGTTTCATTCACTCCTTAAAACTTAATGCACAAATATAATTTAAACTGTAGAAAAGTAGGGGTTATGCACCGGGGCTTGCCTGGGAAAAATATAATCAGAAGTTAGCTTTCCATCATGGCGACATGATATTCAAAAGCACCATTCCTCCAGCAACTTCCGACGACTCCGTGATCCACCGACGTCCCTATTATGATATGCAATGTAATGCCATGCAAAGATATACTTAATTGACTGAAATCGTGACTTTTATAAATACGCTTTACGCAGCTCACGTTAACGAGCTAGATCTAACGACGACCGTACTTAGGCTATATTTCCGTGTTGTCGAACAAGGCATTATTTCTCAACAATTCTTTTAGTTATATAAACCAATGGTGTTTCTTTATTAGCAATAGGACATTATTATTTATCTCGCAACTAATTATTCCGGAGCTACAAAATTTATGGTGAGTAGCTAATATTGCTAGGAACCTACTGTAAAGATTTCAGATCCACTACTATTACCAATTTACCACGAAAGTTCCTACAAGTTTATATTTTGCAATATTAAGTATCTTAGATTAATTATATGGCTCCCAAAAATATCAGCGAACCATGTGAACAAAATATACTAATAGGTAGATCCTAATTTTAAGAGACTAACAAAACTGGTTTCATCATTTTTGGACACCAACAAAATTTATTTAGATTTTATAAGTTTACTTTATAAGCTAAATTATAATTTGCTCTACAATTCAAAAAGACTGGAGACGACTACCTCGGCCCAACGGCCCAGCACGGGTGGACACATGGCGGCCCAGGCCGGCCCAGCGCAGGCGCGATCGGCCCATGCAGCAACGGCAGGCCGATCCACGCGTGGATGGGGTGCGAGCGGCCCAGTCAGCGGCGCGGTCCAGCGGCGCGGACGCGACCCAACAAACCGGCCCAGGCGCGGGTGAGCAGCCAGCCCACGCGCGGAAGCATGCTGACCTAGGAGGGAGCCACAGTGGTCGCGGCAATCTTCCAAAAGAGCCCTCATACTTTACTGAAATCAATCTGCAGGACATTTGCACTATTGACTCATGTCACGTATTTACGTAAAGAACCCTGTATAAATTAATTTCTTGGATTTATACCCATGCTTCCACCTCAAAAACAGAGGCCGACGGGAAGTACTGGCTGGCGGCTGGAACGACGTGACGGCGCTGGGGAGAGGCACGGCAACGGAGCGGCTGGACCGATGGCGTCGTGGTGCTACAGCAGCGGGGCGGCAGTCCCGAGCGGCCGAGGGGCGCTTGCACGCGCTCGCGCACGGTGGCCTGGCAGCGGAGCTGCAGTGGCCACGGCGAGACAGTGGTGCGGGGCCACGCGGTCAGCAGCAGGAGCAGGAAGGCGGCGAGCCGGACCTAGCCGGGGAAGATGTCCGGCCATGGCAGGGCGCCCGCGCGAGGCAGCAGTAGCGAGAGGATTGGCGAGGCGGCCAGGTGACGCGGGTGGCTGGATGCGGCACGATAGCTGTGGGACCGAGGGGCGCGGGCCAGCGCGAGGCCGCGGCAGAGCTGAGACGGTGGACGACGCGACCACGGTGGTCATGCGGTGGTGCGGCTTGCCGGAGCAAGGGAGCGGACGCCAGGGTCCTCGCGCGGGGAAGGACCGGGACAACGGCGACCACGGCCAGGGCTGCACCGGCGGGAGGGCATTGCGGGGCTCTGGCCATGGCAGACCCGACGAGGAAGGCGCACAAAGGCGAGTGGAAAACGACGGCAGGTGGAAACAGCAAGTGCTCGGGAGGCAGCGATGCGAGATCGCAGCAGAGTGCTCGCGAGGAGAGGAAGGGCGTGACTATGGCGCGGGAGGGCAGCGCGGCGACCATGGTCCAGCGCAGAATGGGCGGCCGGCGCATGCTACGGGTAGTAGACCAGCGCAGGCCGGGGCTCGCTCGGGGTCGCGCGGGGAGGAAGGCGCATGAGCTGGGAAGGAAGAGCAGGAACACGGGGCTGCGTCCAACGTGGTGGCAAGCGAGGGAAAGGAGTCTGCGGCTGCCTGGACACCTAATGATGCAGCAGGGTACTTGTTCGTCTACGCTCGCCCAAAATTTTTGGACGCGATGCAAGAGAGAGAGACAAGAGCGGAGCCGGCAAGGAAACAAGCGCATGTGGGTGGCCTGCCTAGGCGTACGCATGGCAGTGCCAGTGAGGGCAGGGACAATGGAGGCCAGAGAGGATTTGACCTCGCAACAGGAAAGCAAGGACCTACGTCGTATTCGAACCATGCTTGGAGTTTTTGCTTCGCCGGCCACGGAGACAGCAGGAGCAGCAGACGTGGTTGCATGGGTGCATGCACTTGCGTGCTTGCAGAGTGCACACGCGTCCTGTGCGGATACTGCTACCGGATAAGCGTTGTGACACCTGTTGTTTGCTCGGCAGAGAAATGGAGAGCGGATGGAGGAAAGGAAAAGTAGTGCACGGCAGATGCAGTATGTGTGTGTGCATATATATATATATATATATACACACACATATGTGTGTGAGTGCGCGCGCGCCAAAAAGTGATGGCCGCTAAGACAATGCTAGAACGTGCAGTCGAGTGGTAGCGCTTAGTGGGGCGTGGGCACGACAGCGCAGCGTGGCCGGCAGAGCAACACGGCATGACGCGAACGCATTGGACAGTTTTTAAATTATAACTTTGATTTTTGGGCTATATATATATATATATATATATATATATATATATATATATATATATATATATATATATATATATATCGTTCTATTTATTAATGACTTTTATTCTACTTATAAAAATTGCTCGTCATGCCGAATCTTAAAGAACAAATCGTTCGATAGCATCGTTATCGGACAGTCCTGAATATCCCTACGTACGGCGTAAATTAACTTGAGCGTGTATTTGAGTCCACAAAACAAAGTCGCCCAGGATTCGCTTATCGCGTCGAATACGTTTTAAATTAAAAATTCCGAGAAACTCGTTACGAAATTTAACTGAGGCCTAAATCGTGGCGCTAAATAAGATCGTAACACCGGGGTGTTACAACCAACCCCCATAAAAAGAATCTCGTCCCGAGATTCGAAGCTAGAACCAGAAAAAGGGGAAATGCAATTACATTCGTAGATCAGGGGTTACACGAGAGATTACATGACTTCGAATACTACACCACACGGGGACCTTGGGATACATGATTAAGAGCAACTTGGTACAACCAAGACTTAATCCAGAAGTCGAGATAGACGAGGACAATGGAGAAACAACAAGATAATGATTATCCAAAATATGGCGTAGCACCAACAAATCCAGAAACAGTTGACTGAGAAGTAAAACATCGTGAACCCTAAGGCCAACTAACCAAGGGAACTTGAACTTCTTCGACGAACTGGATCCCTTCTTATTCTCAGATCACACCATCACCTCAGACAGGCGAACCTAGCTTCACAACGTCGACTGGATCTCATAGCTATGCTCCGAATATGGGGAATGGGGATGAAGAAGAAGAGCAAGGACCAAGGGTATTTATAGAGGCGAACGGAGAGGGGAAGCCACACACCGAAAGCAGATGCGGCGGGGATGGGATACACAGATGGTGAGTGCTGTGGAGATAAGATTGGACATGTTGCGCTCCCTGCGTGAGCGACGGAGGGGGAAATAAAGGAGAAGAGAGGAGGTCCGCTCGACGAGGCAGGCGTGCAGGCGGTCGTGTCCACAAAAAGAAGAACGAAAGGAAGGGGAAATGGGGGGGGGTCCGGTATGGGGAACAATGGTGCGGGGTAGAGAGCCGACCGGACGCCAGGAAAAGGAAAAGCGCACAGTGCACAAGGACACCGAGTGCGGCACAATGCTGCGGCCACGCGAGAATGGGAAGCTAAAGGGCCCAACACCGACGGCGTTCGCAGGGCACGCAGCGAAATGATCCAACATGCGTAGATGTCAACTAAGCACAAGGCTTTGGACAAGACGTCCACTCAGACTTTTGCAACTACTCCCGACTATCCACTGCTGACCTTCCTCGACCACATCCGTCTTTTCTGTAAACCCAGATCATGTCATACTTCCTTTCTCCAAACCATCTCCTGTTTACCTTGAAAGACACTTTTGCATCCCTATTATGGATTTCCTGTTTGAACACCTGAACATTTTCAAGGAGAAAACTTTTAAACAAAACGGTACGGCGGTGTAACTTGGTAAAGGTACTTGGTTAACAACCTCGATACCAGCGCGTGCCGAGCAGCGTCACATGTGGCAGCTGTTCCATATGGAGCCCTCGGTTTCGCCGTGGCACCATAAGCTTTTAACCAGGCAACTATCACCAACTTACACGCCATGAAGGCAGTGGGGTCATAGACCACAGAGTAAGGGGTATCGCAAGGGAAAAATCCAACAACAAAGGTTTCCCTCCACAACAAGGGACAAGGAATTCAAACCCAACGATGGATTTGTTTTAAAAAGATTCAAGTGTTCTGTTGGGACATCCAAAGTTAGTCGATACAGTGTCCAATAACATCCAATCACGGCTGATCTGCTTGGCATCTAAATGGCAACTTCTCTTGTAACCCGCTTAATATCGCCCTAGAAAACTTAAGCACATCTAACAAACTTAAGGTAGATAAATGCAATAAACACAGCAACATAACAAAATGCATGTTCCAACGATCTGACATGGGTACATCATACATGCATTCAGGCTCACATTCACGGCATAGCATTCACCTACGGTCGGACGATCTCAACAACTACGGATGACAACAACGGCAAGAGTACAATACAGGGAGACAGCAATGAAAAACACTACT